>NC_060188.1:82442061-82559561 GCF_021184085.1 Oncorhynchus gorbuscha | reverse complement strand
GTTACAAATTGCACTGCAGCTCGCCAAATAAATGCTCCATTTGTTTCCAGTTTTTTCCTCTAAAGCTGGTATCTGTAAAAGTAGAGGAAGGCTTGTATCTGATGTTATTTATCCAGCACCCGTGGCGCATTAACTGCATATTAATATGCAAATATCATTGTGAGGCGTGCAGGAACGTTAATTAGGGAGCAGCGTTTGGAATATAAAAGTCCTCCCTATTATGCATTTTGCTAATGGCATATTTATGGAACAAAGCTTGAGTTCTAACAGGGAACTCTTTTGCTTGGAGCCCTATAAGGTTTACAGGGACAGCAGTCTAATCAGATCACTGGCCAAACCTCTGTCTCTTCCTCACAAGATGTTGTTTAGTGATGCACCTTTCTTGAGGAAGCCAATAGGGCCCTACACTATGATTAATTAGTTTAATGCATGGAGAAAAAAATGAAGCCACTCTGTGGATGATGAGTTTTGAATTACTTTGAGTGGCTCCTAAGAGTTTATGGTTTGCGAGGACAATCCTTCATATCGTACTCAGTGAACTGCAGATAAGCGCTATAGAATGGCTGCTGAGGGTGCATTTTTCCTCATGTGTTGCTTGCGTGGTTATCATTCAGCGGTGCTCATATACTGTTTGATAGCAATGGCTTTCATTCACGTTTGATGCCCATCCCATGTGAACCTTTGACCTCAAATAAGTCTCAAATGATTTGGAGCTTGTCGATAAAAACCGTCACCCCCCCCTCGAAGTGTAGAGTGTCTTGCAAATGCAGAAGAGTCTCGGCTGGGTCTGCGGGGCAAAGGAGGGAGTAGAGGGGAGAGTAGAGGATTGAGTCACTGGAGCAAGTGTGAACTTGTAATGATCCGTCTCATGGGTTTGAGATGAACGTCCCCTGACAGCGCCTACCAACTCATCGTTCTCCTTCTCTCCACACACACACACATCATGACTCAGCGCTTTCCCGCAACAGAACTCCACTGACACAACACTGGTTGACAGTACTGGGCTCTCACACACTACACTGTCCTCTGACTGACTATGCATCAGAGGAGAGGAGAGGAGAGGAGAGGAAAGGAAAGGAAAGGAAAGGAAAGGAAAGGAAAGGAAAGGAAAGGAAAGGAAAGGAAAGGAAAGGAAAGGAAAGGAAAGGAGAGGAAAGGAGAAGAGACCTGGGCGAGGCAGAGGACTAGCGAGACTGCATGTTGGAAGAAGAAGAGGTGACTCTCCCTGCATCTCAATGTCTCTTTCACTCTCTCTCCTCTCTCTCGTCTCTCTCTCCTCTCTCTCTCCTCTCTCTCTTTTTCTGCTGCTTTTCCTATCTTTTTTTCTCACCTCCTGACTGCGGTGTGCCACGGTGAAATATTAATCTGCTTTAAATATTCATCAATGTGTTAAAATATTTTTTTAATGATAATAGAGTTAAAGGGACAAAACGGCTCTCCTCAGGACTCGTCTGGTCGGTGTCTGAAAGATCCGCGCCAGAGGGCTGGACTGGACTGGACTGGACTGGACTGGACTGGGCTGGACTGGACTGGACTGGGCTGGACTGGGCTGGACTGGGCTGGGCTGGACTGGACTGGGCTGGACTGTGCTGGACTGTGCTGGACTGGGCTGGACTGAGCTGTCCTTGCGACTGAGCATGTTACGCTGTCTGCATGTTAAAAATCCTTAGAGGGATGACAGGAATTTAACGGAATTAAATGCATTTTTTAAAAGGACATGACTCACTCAAACCATCAAGGTCCCAGTTCCTTGCCAGTTCCGGTGCTGTAAGTATTAGCAAAAGGGCACACTGCGCACTGTGCGGGGGTTAAAAGATCAAATGGGTATATTCCCTCCAAAAAGATCCAGTGTGTGAGTGTGTGTGTCCGTGTGTGTGTTTGAGACCAGTGCAAAGTGTAGAATCTAGTAGAAACAAAGCACAGCATCTCTTTCTTGCACTCAAGGGACATCAGCTGTGGTGAAAGAGTCCCCTATCCAGTGGCAGCCCCACCTGTTTAAAAAATAATAATAACAATACAAAAGTTGGCCAGTTTTACATGTAATTCTAGCATTTATTTGTGTCACATATCAGTTTAGCAAACAATGCAAAAAAACTTAACTTATTAAAGCAGCATAAAAACATGGTATTTTTCTTTGAGTAAGGCAGCTCCATAATGCAGCTGTTTCAGAATAGCACAGTGCTTTCTGTGGTGGAGTGCCAGCCAGCGAAAGCACAGAGCGTACTCTGATTATGCTATGATTGGCTCAGGGTTCTGTCACTCATGGGGACACTACATCACCGCTGAATCTATGGGAGAACTAAGGAGTTCAAGTCCACCTGGGGTGGTAACATGGATTGACAGTAGAAATGCCCATCCAAGAAGGCTCAAGGTCATTGGCCACAGATAAAATGATGTCAATTCATGTTATATCTCCCGTGGCTTTGATTGGACTGATCATGTCAATATCATCGGAGTCTCGGTGCTCTTGGACCATTTTACATAAACATTGCAAATTCAACCATTTGGAAGGAAGCAGTGGCTTACTGTCTCAAAACCTGAAAATTGTGCATCACAAGTAGACAACGCTCTTAAACTGGGGAAATCAAATGTTGTGGCTCAGCTAGACGCCACATACAGACAAGCCGTGACCTTCACAACCAACAGACGGAGGAGAGTAGGTACAGTACGTGCTTGCCAGAATCATAGCATGCATTAAGTTGTGTGGATGAAAAAATAGGCAAATAGGCTACATCAGTCTCAGCTTGCTCATGTCTTATTCGAAATGACGCCTCTTATCCACTCCTCCTCCCATTATGCCATTGTTATATTTCTTATATGGCTATCACATTAGTATCTTATTCATCATTTAGGTCATGTTAGAATGATGCATATCATTGTTTTGCTTACTTTGTGTATTATAATCACCTCATGTGCTTTTCTACACCAGGAGCAATAATGTTGTTGGGTCTGTAACCATGTTCGCCAGTGACAGTCACTTCCCATTAACAAAATAAAAATAAAAATAATGTTCAGTAATAGACACATGTAATTCCAGTTGATATTGCAAGGGTTGTTTTGTTTGCCTAATGCGCTGTCTGTGCGTCGATATATTGTCTATAAAAGTGGATCCTCGTGATTGTATTTTCCTTGCTTTTTAGACCACATGATACAATATGTCAAACAGTAGGCTAACCTCTGAGTCTCAACATCTGGCTGAATTTATCTGAACATCTCTCCATTCCTGTCGCTGAACGAATAGGTCTATCTCGTCGCAGTTCGTTTGCTTGCACTTATACTTAGAGCTGTTAATGATATAAGAATAAACATTGTGAATTTACTGAACATAAATGTAATAATGTTTGTGTATGGTTCAAAAGTGAACTCGTGTTGGCATTCATTATTATTGAAGGAGAATGTGGTTCTTATCAAGTAACACAAATCCACAAGGAGTCAGTCAAAAATGTGTTAATTTAAGCAAATCAGCCATATCAGCTATGGTTTTTAAAAAGCAAGTAAATGTGGTTGAATGAGCTGTTTCTCGGCTAAACGAGGCTCCGCCAGGTGTAGGGGTGGTAAGGATTCACTCCATGGTGCTGAAATGAAAGCTCCACTGTTGGCACAGCTTTATGTAGGCCCTAACGGTTTGTGGGCACGGTTTGTCACCATTATAGTGCAATTCATGTATTGTTTATGTTGTATAGTGGCTTCATTGGCATGCATCTAAAAAGAACAAATGCTGAGTTTGCCCCATCAAGATTGACATTCTAAAATCACCACTGTAAGTTTCACTTCTCTTATGACATTTATAATGTGCTTCTGGCTGGCTGCAGAGCTCCAGAGACCCAGAATGCTACCGTCGTCCCGGGTTTTGGGTTCACGTCTGCTTTCATTGGCATCTCCCTCACTTCCTCAATGCGGAGCCTGAGTCTGAGCCCGAGCCATAGCAGGGCTTGGCAACTACATGAAGACATTTTTCTGTGAAAAGGGATAGCTCATTGGATGTGACAGCTGGGTATTTTCACGGATTGATCCTCAGAAATATGTTTTTTGACAGACATCAGGCATGACCGCCTCCTCTATTAGATTGGCTGTGTCACTTTCCCCTCCCATCTCTCTGCTCCGCAGAATACCAATGCATTTCACACCTAAAGAGGGATGAGGGATGATGGGGGAAAGCTTGGTGCATACTCAGAGGAAGGGGCAGGGGAAAAGAGGAGAGGGGAAAGGAGGAGAGGGAAGAAGAGAAGAGGAGGAGAGAGGAAGGGAAGGGAGGAAGGCTGAAGGGAGGCCACAGAAGGTGAGAGGAATGGGTACTGCGTGGGTGGGTTATGGAGGAAGGCTGAAGGGAGGCCACAGAAGGTGAGAGGAATGGGTACTGCGTGGGTGGGTTATGGAGGAAGGCTGAAGGGAGGCCACAGAAGGTGAGTGGAATAGGTACTGCGTGGGTGGGTTATGGAGGAAGGCTGAAGGGAGGCCACAGAAGGTGAGAGGAATGGGTACTGCGTGGGTGGGTTATGGAGGAAGGCTGAAGGGAGGCCACAGAAGGTGAGAGGAATGGGTACTGCGTGGGTGGGTTATGGAGGAAGGCTGAAGGGAGGCCACAGAAGGTGAGAGGAATGGGTACTGCGTGGGTGGGTTATGGAGGAAGGCTGAAGGGAGGCCACAGAAGGTGAGAGGAATGGGTACTGCGTGGGTGGGTTATGGAGGAAGGCTGAAGGGAGGCCACAGAAGGTGAGAGGAATAGGTACTGCGTGGGTGGGTTATGGAGGAAGGCTGAAGGGAGGCCACAGAAGGTGAGAGGAATGGGTACTGCGTGGGTGGGTTATGGAGGAAGGCTGAAGGGAGGCCACAGAAGGTGAGAGGAATAGGTACTGCGTGGGTGGGTTATGGAGGAAGGCTGAAGGGAGGCCACAGAAGGTGAGAGGAATGGGTACTGCATGGGTGGGTTATGGAGGAAGGCTGAAGGGAGGCCACAGAAGGTGAGAAGAATGGGTACTGCGTGGGTGGGTTATGGAGGAAGGCTGAAGGGAGGCCACAGAAGGTGAGAGGAATGGGTACTGCGTGGGTGGGTTATGGAGGAAGGCTGAAGGGAGGCCACAGAAGGTGAGAGGAATAGGTACTGCGTGGGTGGGTTATGGAGGAAGGCTGAAGGGAGGCCACAGAAGGTGAGAGGAATGGGTACTGCGTGGGTGGGTGATGGAGGAAGGCTGAAGGGAGGCCACAGAAGGTGAGAGGAATGGGTACTGCGTGGGTGGGTTATGGAGGAAGGCTGAAGGGAGGCCACAGAAGGTGAGAGGAATGGATACTGCGTGGGTGGGTTATGGAGGAAGGCTGAAGGGAGGCCACAGAAGGTGAGAGGAATGGGTACTGCGTGGGTGGGTGATGGAGGAAGGCTGAAGGGAGGCCACAGAAGGTGAGAGGAATGGGTACTGCGTGGGTGGGTTATTTACCAGTTTGTTTTCCACCTTGACAACTGAATAAATTAGAACAAAATATTTCCCTATGTCCTGACGAATCAAAACCTGCTTTACAATACAACAGCAGAACAGCCACTATATATCCTTCGTCTTCTAGTCTCCTCTGTTATGCCTTACAAACACTTACTGACTTCTGACCAAGATGAACTTTCTGTGTGACTACGTCTCTGGAAGGAAGTCTTCTCACACGGTGCCAACCTTAAAGTCATTCATTAAACATTGACGACAACGACGGTACCTGAAATGATCGTAAAAGGTCGTGGAAAGCCCTGGTAGAGTAGGAAATCACATTAGGCTCCTACACATGAGCGAGAGAGTGAGAGAGAGAGTGCATGTATGTGTATGTGTGTATGTCAGTGGAGACTCCTCAGAAGAGGAAGGGGAGGACCATCCTTCTCAGTGAATTTCATACAAATAAAAATAGTAAAACATTAAAAGAGTTATCCTTTTTAACTAAACTAAATATATTCACATCACCAAATAATAGATTAAAACACACTGTTTTGCAATGAAGGTCTACAGTAGCCTCAACAGCACTCTGTAGGGTAGCACAATGGTGTACCAGAGGACAACTAGCTTCTGTCCACCTCTGGGTACATTGACTTCAATGCAAAACCTAGTAGGCTCATGATTCTCAGACTTACATAGTAATTCAAATGTAGAGAGAGAAAGACAATAGTTGAACAGTTTGGAACAAATGCATAATTTTTTTTTAAATGGAAAAATGAGAGCGATTTCAAAATTTCACTTACTTACGGTAGCTAGCAAATGCAGCTGGCTAGTTTTGCCAACTCAAACACCCGGCTCAAACAGAGGGATGCTATGTTAGCTTTCTGACTATGACTATCCAACACTGGAATGGAACTCTTCCTAGTTAAGGTAAGCTTTTGGTTTTACTAATGTATTGACACGGGGCCCACCGGTGTAACTGCTAAACTGCTTACTGACTGCTTACTGACTGCTTACTGACTGCTTACTGACTGCTTACTGACTGCTTACTGTGCTGCATGATTGTAGCGGATTTACTAATGTGTTAGTTCTATTAGTTATGTTACATTTACATTTACATTTAAGTCATTTAGCAGACGCTCTTATCCAGAGCGACTTACAAATTGGTGCATTCACCTTATGACATCCAGTGGAACAGTCACTTTACAATAGTGCATCTAAATCTTAAAGGGGGGGGGGGTGTGAGAGGGATTACTTATCCTATCCTAGGTATTCCTTAAAGAGGTGGGGTTTCAGGTGTCTCCGGAAGGTGGTGATTGACTCCGCTGTCCTGGAGTCAATCACCACCTTCCGGAGACCCCATGTTGACTATGATATTACTTGGTGGCTAAAATGGTGACAATGATATAGGGGTTAGCGGTTATGTGGTTTGGCTTGGAAAGGTTTTGTTTTTGCCTGGTCACAGACAGCTGATGTGTTGTACATTGAAGTCCAGAAGTGGAGGGAAAAGGTGAGCAAAGGAGAGTCCCATGTACTGTGGCTCCGTTGGTAGAGCATGGTGCTTGCAGTGCGAGGGTTGTGGGTTTGATTCCCACAGGGGACCAGTACAAAGAAAATATACTATGCACTAAGTACTCTCTGGATAGGAGTGTCTGCTAAATGACTAAAATGTAGGAGAGAGTGGAAATGTGAGAAGGACTACAAAGTGGCTGCTATGAAAGTGAACTATGTTGATGTGTATTCATTCTGTTGAAAAATGTTTTGCAAATGGAACAAAACGGGGATAAACATACCTGAATTTGTCCAATAGAAACTCTTGTTTGCAACTGTTGGACTAATGATTACACCCTAGATCAGCTAGATGCAGGCAAGAGTGTGCAAGGCGGTATTGAATGTGTCACTGTCTCTCCATATGTCACTGTCTGCCACCTCAAATCTTTCTCTTGACCTGTGTGCACCTACGTTGTAAACTTTCATTAATTGGCTAGGTTGTAGCAACCTCATGATGGGTAGAGGGAAAATAAGAGTATCATATAGCAGCCCAAACCTATTGATGTTACATTGAGCTGGATGAATGGAATATGAATGACAGTCATCCAGTATGCTGTAATAGAAATAAGGCCATGCTCATAAAAAAAGAATCTGTCTCCCTCATCTTAAATAGCACCGACCTCCAATGGTATGAGTGTGTGGTGGTTGTGTGAGAAAGAGAAGAACAGAAAGAGCAAAGCGTTAAACGATAGACTGGACGTGTGCATTCTGCAGAACTAGATGAGTAGGAATCGTGTTTTTCTAAAGAGGGATTTGTCCGATTCTTTACGCCGACCTTTCGCTAAATACCCTGTCAGTGTATCTGAGTTAGCGGCCTGCGGATGAGGTGGACAATGGAGTAGATGGTGTGTGTGTACACGCGTGTGCATGTGTGTTTGTAAAGGGCAGGGTCGGTAGTGCGCTGTGCTCCTGATGCAATCCATGTTTCCTTCAGGGGCAGCCAGGCCATAGAGCAACAGGCGGCTCACAGGGGAGAGGTGGAAGAAACCCTGTGTGTTCGATTCCCATTTGGATGAAATAGCACAGGGATATGATGCTCAGCCAGCATGATCTGGCTCTTCTCTCAGCGAGATCCACATTATAATTGAGCTACACACACCTTCAAGTGAACATAATAGGATACAATAATGCACACTCTGACATAATGTAATGGTACATGTTGTTATTGCTGTAAACCAGGGATCCATAAATTACATTAATTTAACAGCGTACTCCATTGAGATGTAAAAAATATTTGTTGTATAGTATGTGTGTATGTGACTGCAGGTGTTTATTTCTGAAACTGAAACGTGTGTGTCTGTCTGTGTGTGTGTGTGTGTGTGTGTGTGTGTGTGTGTGTGTGTGTGTGTGTGTGTGTGTGTGTGTGTGTGTGTGTGTGTGTGTGTGTGTGTGTGTGTGTGTGTGTGTGTGTGTGTGTGTGTGTGTGTGTGTGTGTGTGTGTGTGTGTGTGTGTGTGTGTGTGTGAGCGAGAGAGAGAGAGAGAGAGAGAGAGAGAGAGAGAGAGAGAGAGAGAGAGAGAGAGAGAGAGAGAGAGAGAGAGAGAGAGAGAGAGAGAGAGAGAGAGAGAGATAAGGAATGATAGAGAACCCTTGTTTATGCTGTCTTTGGCAATAATCACAGATACTGCTCATGCCAATATTGATGCCAGATGGTATCCATCCGTGTCATGCCATCATGTCTTTGAAACAGGGAAGAGAGTGCCATACATAACAAGAATAAACTGCCTAATGTGGCTGTGTAATATAAATACTAATCACACTCACATCACACCCACAGCTAAATTGGCCAAGCTAAACCGCTTACATTAGCACAATCCCCAATCTGCTGAAATAGGTCGTCTCTTAATGTAAGAGGATGAATCTGCTATTTGGATGCAATATGAGAAGGATCCCACAGACGTCAGTTCAATGTCTTGTTTTGATAAGAATATATGATATATGATAAGTACATTTATTTTTTAGGTAAAAAAAACACAAAATGCCCATTGGGTGATTACTTTTTTGAAAATCCAATCAGTTTTCCATGTTGAGTGAACTTCATCAAATAGATGTTTTGGGTTGAAATGACGTGGAAACAACGTTGAATCAACCAGTGAGATGGTTCGATTTGTCCAATAATGTTAAACTAGCAGATAGACTCAATATCATATATTATAATTTACAGAAACATCTGTAAATGTTAAAGTATTTTGGTGAATAATTCAATAACCAAAAAAGTTACAGACAAAAACTGTTTGTTTACTTCAGCTGACTAAAAGTATGTTTATGGTGGTGGAAGTCTGGGAGAGACTAAATATAAAAAGGAAAGGGAAAGGGAAACCTAGTCAGTTGACCAACTGTAAACATTAAACTGAAATGTGTCTTCTGCATTTAACCCAACCCATCTGAATTAAGAATAGGTCTGATTGCTTTAGGTTAATTATAAAAGTGTAATTTCATATCACTGCACTGTTCCTTTTACAAATCCATATTGCACCTAATGGGACTGCACCAGTAGTTCTCACTTAATGGACTGCACCAGTAGTTCTCACCTAATGGACTGCACCAGTAGTTCTCACCTAATGGACTGCACCAGTAGTTCTCACCTAATGGACTGCACCAGTAGTTCTCACCTAATGGACTGCACCAGTAGTTCTCACCTAATGGACTGCACCATTAGTTCTCAGCATTCATTCCTTCTTCCATCCCTTCTACAGAGCACCATTAAGAAAACGTTGTGGTCAGGTTGATATGCCTGGCCTCTGCTGTCGGTGACCGCCATCCTCCATCAGTCGCCCGAGGATGTCAAGTTTTGTGGAGCATTAAGTGTGTTCCTGCCCATTCCTCTCAGCCTGTTCCCTATTTCCTGCCTCTCTGCACACCCCTCCCCTACCCTCCCCTTCCACCACTCTCTCGCTCCACTCCTCAACCATATTTTTGCCACTCCCCTTGGGATCATCTTAACCTTCACAGTCCGAAAATGTAAAAAGACTAAAAAACAAACGAAAAGAGTAAGCTCAACGTGGTTGCTATGAGTGTGTTCATGTGTGAGTGAATGGGAGAGACAGTTGGAGAGATGCTAAGTGATATTTACCTCTCTCTCTCTCTCCCCCCCCTCTCTCTCTCTCTCTCTCTCTCTCTCTCTCTCTCTCTCTCTCTCTTCCCCATCCCTCCATTCCTCCAGTAAGGTGTCACACCTCTCCTCCTGAAATATCATCGGTATCCTTCCACTCATTCCTTCTTTCTTTCTTTCTTTCTTTCTTTCTTCCATCCATCCATCCATCAGTTCCTTTCGTTCCAGCAGCTATCAGTCAATAGCTCAACAGCGTAGCAGTTAGTCTCAGGACAAACAAAGGCAGTATCCAGCTATCCATCACCTCAACTCGCTTTTTAATCCACCATCACTGAGTAGCCAAACTACCTGTTTTAAAGAGCACGCACACATACAAGCATACACACAGGCATGTTTGCATTTATCTCTCTGTGTGTGTGCACTTTAGTATATTAGGATCCTATGATGCAGCTGGATTAAAGCTACATACTGAAAGTGCACCCCCTCTCGCTTAGATCTACTACTAAATGTCAGTTTGAAAGGTTATATTTAAAGTGGAACTGACAGTGTTTTAGCAACATGAAATCGTATTCAAACCTGTTCATGTACACCCCCAGGAAAAATCTGACAATTAAAAAAAAAACATTTTCTGACAAGCAAGCACTTAGATATGGTCATTTTCATGTTTTCATAAATCCATAGAATGTTTGGGAATGACGTATAGTAAGGCATTTGTGAAAATTCTGTAGCAATATAGAGTGGGAAAGTAACGTGCGTTTGGACAATTGATAGACACTGCAGTAAATAAAATCTAATAAAAACATCTGTCTTGTCCAGGACCGGAGTCTACTCAGACTGGTGCGCCATACCCAATCAGAGCTAAAGTAGGCCTATATGTGTAACGGATGTGAAACGGCTAGCTTAGTTAGCGGTGTGCGCTAAATAGCGTTTCAATCGGTTACGTCACTTGCTCTGAGACCTTGAAGTAGTAGGTCCCCTTGCTCTGCAAGGGCCGCGGCTTTTGTGGAGCGATGGGTAACGATGCTTCGTGGGTGACTGTTGTTGATGTGTGCAGAAGGTCCCTGGTTCGCGCCCGGGTATGGGCGAGGGGACGGTTTAAAATTATACTGTTACATATGCATATAAGCCATTTGCCACATGTGCCTGCGATTCACTTTGAACTGGACTGTGTGTTTATAGGCAGTAGCAACAGCGCAACCGTAGATCATTAAAACGCATTTGCCAAAAGCCACAAAATACACCTGAATGGATTTCTGTAAATATGCAAATACCACAGGAGTTCTCTTACATTTGAGAACTTCACAGTCCTATTGATCAAACAACCATGAAAAGTTAGGCTTTCTGTCCCTTATTTGCACATCAACACTAACAAGATCAACTAATGCTAGCCAGAGCGAGATGAGCTTAAATCTAATGAGGGAAGATGGTGCCGAAGAACATGGCTGACGTTTGACATTGTCCCAACCAATTGTGCAATTTTGTTATTTTTTGCGTTTTGTTTAACTTATTTTTAAACTTATTGTGTACATAATGTTGCTGCTACCGGCTCTTATGACCGAAAACTTCTGGACATCGGAAAAGAGATTATTCAGCTCCGACTGAAATAAACTTTAACGAGTCCAACGAGAAGGATATACGGCTTTCACTGGAACAGGCCCAGATCCCCGCCTTTTGCGTGGAGAAAATACGCCGGAAAAGGGGACGCAGATAGGGGATCCTGCTGAGAAGCCAGAGGCGAGCAAATAAACACCCAATGCCTTCCATTCTCTTTGCTAACGTGCAATAGTTAGAAAATAAAAAGTGAGTACCTACTATGAAGATTATCCTACCAAACGGGACATTAAAAACTGTAACATCTTATGTTTCACCGAAGCATGGCTGAACGAAGAAACGGACAATATAGAGCTGGTGGGATTTTTCATGCACCGACAGAACAGAGACGCTACCTCTGGTAAGACGAGGGGTGGGGGTGTGTGTCTTTTTGTCAATAACAACTGGTGCGCGGTGTCTAATAATAATGAAATCTCTAGGTATTGCTTGCCTGAGGTAGAGTACCTTACGATAAGCTGTCGACCACACTATCTGTCAAGTTCTGACCTTAGTTCCTTTGTGATGTCTTTGTTTTAGTATGGTCAGGGCGTGAGCTGGGTGGGCAGTCTGTTATTTTTTCTATGACTTGGTATTTCTGTTTGGCCTGGTATGGTTCTCAATCAGAGGCAGTTGACAGTCGTTGTCCCTGATTGAGAAACATACTTAGGCAGCCTGTTTTCACCCTTGAGTTGTGGGTGATTATTTTCTGTGCAGTGTTTTTCTTCAACATACAGGACTGTTAGTTTGCCCCCCCCCCCCCCAGTGTTCAGTTGTTCACCACGCTACGCATTGGTCCTCCTCTTCTTCCACCCATGACAGTCTAGCCATGACACCTAGGTATTTGTAGTTGTCCACATAATCTAAGTCAGAACCATCCAGAATAGTGATGCTCGACGGGCGGTTGGGTAGCGATCGGTTGAAGAGCATGCATTTCATTTTACTAGTATTTGAGAGCAGTTGGAGGCCACCGAAGGAGTATTGTATGGCACTGAAGCTCGTCTGGAGGTTTGTTAGCACAGTGTTCAAAGAAAGGCCAGATGTATACAGAATGGTGTCGTCTGCGTAGAGGTGGATCAAAGAATCACCTGCAGCAAGAGCGACATCATTGATATATTCAGAGAAAAGAGTCTGCCCGAGAATTGAACCCTGTGGCACCCCCATAGAGACTGCCAGAGGTCTGGACAACAGGCCCTCCGATTTGACACACTGAACTCTATCTGAGAAGTAGTTTGTGAAACAGGTGAAGCAGTCATTAGAGAAACCAAGGCTGTTGAGTCTATATCCTTCCAGGATACCCTGGCCAGGCCTGCTCGCAGAAGTGTTTTCTGGAGCGTTTGACAGTGATGAGGGGTGGTTGTTTGACCATGGACCCATAACGGACGCAGGCAATGAGGCAGTGATCTCTGAGATCCTGGTTGAAAACAGCAGAGGTGTATTTAGAGAGCCCATTTAGAGGGCCCATGAAGGTGCGCATGTTTACGGATTTGGGGTTGTACTGGTAGGTTCCTTGATAATTTGTGTGGGATTGAGGGCATCTAGCTGAGATTGTTGGATGGCCGGGGTGTTAAGCATATCCCAATTTAGGTCACCAAGCAGTACAAACTCTGATGAAAGATGGGGGGCAATCAATTAACATATGATGTCCAGGGCACAGCTAGGAGCTGGTATGGTGTCTATAACAAGCGGCAACAGGGAGGGACTCTGGATCTCGAACTGTTTGTGCATAGACCTGGATAGTATGACAGAACTCCGCAGGCTTTTGCTTTATTGTTTTCTTTGAAAGGATATGGCCCGTTATAATTCCCACTTATGTACATAGGATATATATGTATATATAATTTTAACATTAAAACAAAAAAAAGATCAATAATATTTGTCCAGCCTTTGCTGCTATGCTTGCAGATATGCATAATATGCTGTGTATTCTATTCGGCCCGCGGACCTTTAGATTGACATGTGCGCTAGCCTATTGGGCACGTTATGACTGACTTGTGATCATTGTCCTTGCTAGTTTGTATTCGCATTCCCAGCCGTATTTACAGTCGTGCGTTTTTGTTCAAAATATTGAGTCGTTGAAACTGAAACAGTGAATCCCGAATGTGTGGATGCAGCAAGCAATGTACCAGGCCATCTGTGATTTATAACCTGATAGCAGTATTTTTTGGGACTACCAAGAAATGTATTGGTGAATTTAATGAATCATGCATTGAACTGCATCCATCTATTTTGCCAACAATGTCTTACTGTGTGTCATGTAAGTTTGAGTCCAATAGAGCCTATTTTTAAAACCTCTTATAAAGTTGGTTTTGAAGCATAAACTGGGAATTGTATCTTTTATATTATGAGTGTCTGTTTGTTTCATACCTGAAAGTAGTTAAAATTGTGTCAGCCACTGTTGTCCAGCAGTGCTTGATAACATACTGTTGGAGAGACTAAACTAATAGGATAACAGCCTACAAAATGGCACCCCTCTGGATACGTCATAAAAAACCTAAACAACGGCACTTTGGTCTCTATGACACACATTCTTTATAGCTCACTACACAATCTGCCCGTCCTGATGGTGTACTCAAGTAAAAAGAGAGACTATTTTCAAAGAATGGTCACAGTTTGGGAACTGAATGCCAATGAGGTACTTGGTGGAACAGAATGCAAATGTGTCCAAGTCTCCAGGTCCAGGTATAAGAGAGAGAGAGAGAGACGGAGAGACAGAGACCAAGAGAAAGAGAGAGTTAAAGCCCCTGAGCCTTTAGCAAAATGTTCAGTTTAGTTTCCCACTAAAACAAAATGTTATTTTCTTTTAACATGTTTAGTCCCGGTTCCTTGGAGAGAACTACAAATATATATGCTGTTTTCTGCTGGTAAATGTGGAATAAATTCTCCAAGTGTATAAGTACTTTCTGACACCTGCTGATGTAAAAAGGGCTTTATAAAATATGTTTGATTGATTGATTGAAATGTCCATCACCTGCTGTTCCTTAACTGCTAGCTACTCCTAAATATGAATATTATATAAAAGTCATGGGTTGAGACATACTGAATCTCCCACCTGAATCAAACAACTCCTACATGATGTCCCCTGGAATATCATCAAGCACAGATGGTGAGCATAAAACTTTATTGCCTCTGTAATTGTACAATCTAATTTAATCTCCAATACATAAAAAACAGGTAAACACTGAAATCATAAATGTAGTGATCCGTGTCACTACCTCACAGGAGAGGCATTTGAAAGTAAACATGTTTTTTTCAAAATGCGTTTTCGAGCAGAAATGCCTTCTTGAACATGTGAACTTTCATGTGCCTTAATAACAAATGTGTATGCCATCTGTAAATACAAATACAATTGTTAAATTATAAACCTAGTTGGTTTAGCCACAGAAAAGACAGGAACGCTCCCACTAGCCATGATTGGCTGAAATAATGGATGGGCTGGACATGCTGTTTGGATTGGTATGCCATGTTGCACTCTTCTGTCTATAATGAGCTGCTCAGTATGTGTAGGTAATCCTTTCTAACTCAGATGTCTTTTAAAGATAGCTCTCTTTCTGAAGGACTGAGTTTTGAAATCAGTGGAATGCCCGGTGGAAGCAGAGTATGATATCCAAGAGGATGGAGAAATTTCAGGCGTTTGATTGCAAATGCAGAGGGAGTCGAAGGCTGTTGTATAAAATACCTGTCTCCAAATTACATCTTCAAACTAAGGGCAACCATGGCATCCGTGACAGAAAGGGAGAAGCGTTCATTGTGTATACGGGTAAGAGAGTCTACCTAGCTACATTGTATTATACGTTTGTAATTTTGTCAGAAGTCGTTCTCATTGCAACTTAAAGCAGCTAGCTAACATTACTGTACATGTATGAAATGTTTAGTAATATTATTCTACGTCTAAACAAGACTCCACATGCAAGTAGCTATTTCACTGTACCTTTGACACTTTCTATATCCTGTGCATGTGACAAATGAACTTTGATTTTATATGATATAGTGTGTGTTTACCAGAGACGGTAATGTGAAGGAGAACATGACCTGCACCAAAGTCAAATTAGGATTTAACGTTAGGCCAACGAGAAAAGTTCCAACAATTATCCAGTAGAATGCCCTGCTTTTAATTCATCACATTTACAACCATAAGCTATTTTTTCTAATTATCTTAACTATTAATTATATTAACTTGCAAATAATGACCTTGTTGTGATGAATGACAACTGTATACAGACATATTGATAGACGTAATATAAACCAGCCTTTAGTCTTGAAATCTTTGATTGTTTACACATGTGACTCCTTAAAGAGATGGATGGGTGAATGGGTGTACACAAAGAAGAGATCTCCAGTAGGTGTACCAAAACATTCAAGAGCCTTTTTCTCAAAAGTGGGGTTACAAGTTTATACATTTTCAAAGCAGAATTACTTTCCCATTGTTCCTTACCTGTAGTGTATGATATTCAATTGTATTGCTCTGAGTCTATTTCAAACGTTGCTACATAAAACCGAGCTGGTCGGTCACATTTTACTATCCAATCCACCGGAGCCCATTCCCTTTGGACAAAATGGTGTTTCATCCTGGATGATCAGACACTCATCTGAGTGAGTGAGTGTCACTCTACCCTTAATAGAATTGTTTCAGTCAATAGTTTGCAGTTTTCTTGTGTTTATTTTCTCTAATAATATTGTCAGGGCAACAATATGCCATAAGACCTAAGGGTTAGGACGACTAGTGGGGTTGTGACCAGAACGATGCTGATTCAAGTCTCTGGTGCGGTACGTTGTTGTGGTGCCCTTGAGCAAGGTCGCTACTATTTCAGCATACAACCGGTACCCAGTTGTGGAAACAAACCAACAAAAATAGTTTAAAAAGTACAAGTCTCAGAAGATATAAAACTTTGCAGAGCAAGGTCAGGCCACTCAGTAGAATGGGATGGCTTCCTGCTAAAACCTTTTCAGCATTGAGAGGAACATTCCCATTTATTTTATTGTTGACTTTGTAATCTCTTTGATCCTCCTTTCCCTAGTCCCTTTAGGCTATAGCTGTGTTCAACATAACCCCCCTACAATAGAATCAAGAAAAACGCAGAAAACTGTCAAATATTTCCTTACAGTATATGATAACATCTTACAGTATTTTCTCAAACTTCTTCAAATAACCATGTCTTCAAATATTTTCAAAAAGATCTAATTAAAGATCAGATTAAATGCATAAACACCGCACACTGTATAGATGCATATCATCGATAAGATCCCATGTAAATAATCCCATACCTATCACTTTCTCTTAGATCTCACTATCGGAATCTGTGTGTGTGTGTGTGTGTGTGTGTGTGTGTGTGTGTGTGTGTGTGTGTGTGTGTGTGTGTGTGTGTGTGTGTGTGTGTGTGTGTGTGTGTGTGTGTGTGTGTGTGTGTGTGTGTGTGTGTGTGTGTGTGTGTGTGTGTGTGTGTGTGTGTGTGCGCGCGCGTGCACGTGCGCATGCATGTGTTGTATTTGGTGCTTAGCTTCTTGACACAGCACTGTACTGTAGTCACTACGTAGGCTCCTCATTGCTCGAAGTTAGCCAAGTTAATTAAGGTTGAGGGAGGACAGCTCCCTCCAGTGCCCTAGAGCCTTGATCACGCTGGGCCCACTGACTGGGGCTATTCATTTGCACAGAGGAACACATCGCGAACACAGGACATCTCCCCGGGGGAGTGATGTTGGGATAGTGGTGTGTGTGTGTGTGTGTGTGTGTGTGTGTGTGTGTGTGTGTGTGTGTGTGTGTGTGTGTGTGTGTGTGTGTGTGTGTGTGTGTGTGTGTGTGTGTGTGTGTGTGTGTGTGTGTGTGTGTGTGTGTGTGTGTGTGTGTGTGTGTGTGTGTGTGTGTGTGTGTGTGTGTGTGTGTGTGTGTGTGTGTGTGTGTGTGTGTGTGTGTGTGTGTGTGTGTTAGGATGGGGCAGAGGGAGTAGGCTACTCAGCTAGTGTTTGATGCTGCCTCTCCACTATTTATGCTTTGCTACAGTTGGTCTGTGTTTTTGTTTGAAGCTTTAGCAGTCGCCACACAGCAGACATCAACGCGCTTTATGAAAAGAGGTTTAGTTTTGAACTGGCTTTTCACCACCTTCTAGGCTACTGTCTGTAGTGTATAGTGGGGATGGATCCTCTTTGACATACCCTGTCTGTAATGTTCCCATTTAGTGTTTCTGCCTGCTGTTTGTCCACTCTACCTGCTTGCGTCTGTCTGAGTGCCTGAATTCCTAAATGTGTGTGTGGCAAATTCTGACAGCTAGTATGACTCGAGAGGAATATGAAACTCCCGTTACATATCATTGTTCTGCAGTTGTTGCTCTTCTGAAGCTCAGGGTCCTGCTGTTGTGTCAAGTCTCTCCCTCAGCATCTCTCTCTCTCTCTCCTCCCACTGAAAGAGGGACTCCTCACTTCATCTAAGCATCTCTGCTGTGATGAGAAACTCTACCTAGCAAACTAGGACACTCACTGCGTAATCAGCAAGAATCAGCAGGCAGAAAAGTCAAAAAAGAGAGAAGAAATCTGTTTGCAGTGGGAAGCACAATTTCGTATACTGAACGTGCAACTGCTGACAAAAGTAGTTCAGCCAGTAAATATTGTCCATATAGGCTTTTCTTTATCTACAATGTGTTTATTTATTAATGCCTCACCCGAATATCTTAAAGACTGTGGAGGAGGTGCATCAGAGTTTAAAACTGACGCTACTCCTACATACTGGGTCCATCTCTTATGACACAGTATCTTAGCTGCCTTTTATTTGACTTATTTCTTCCCTTCCTTTTTCTACCCCTCTTTTGGTTCATTCACACTACAGAGTCAAGCTGAACCAAGCCGAGCCAAGCTGTACTCTGCTGATCTGCTTACTTATCCAACATAGTTTCTGGAACCAAGCACACTTAGAAAAAAGGGTTCCAAAGGGGTTCGTCAGCTGTCCGTATAGGATAACACTTTTTGCTTCCAGATAAAAAAAAAAATGTTTGGTTGCAGGTAGAACCCTCTGTGGTAAGGGTTATACATATAACCCAAAAGGGGTCTACCTGGAACCAAAAGGGTTTTTCAAAGGGTTCTCCTTTGTGGACAGCCGAAGAACCATTTTAGGTTCTAGATAGCAGCTTATATCTAAGAGTGCAGGAAATGACAATGGGTGCGTTGGTAAATTGCCTCCAGTGTCAGAGTGCACTCTGGGACATTCATAAATTCAGAGTGTTGTCAGATTTTCAGTTTGTAAATTCCGAGCCATTCACTATTAGAGTGGTCGGAGCACATACTGGACGCTCTGGCTGCTTGGGCTGAAGAGTAGGGTTGATCCAAGAGTTCTGATCTCACAACTGCAGTCAAGCACTGAAGTTAACTGGCTAAAGTTGGCTAGCTTGCTAGCTACTTTCAGACATAAATGAGAGAACACTTCACTCTGGCAATTTTTTTCTAAGAGTATACTGTATAAGGGTTAGTGATTGTAACTGTGTTACTGGCAACAATTGAATTGTGTTTTTTTATGTTAACTGAAACCTGTCTTAACAACTGGTTGTAGGTAGTTCGTAAATGCATCAATTATTCTGCGCTCTGAGACTATTTACATTTACATTTAAGTCATTTAGCAGACGCTCTTATCCAGAGCGACTTACAAATTGGACTATCAAACCAGAGTGCACTTATATCACAGTTGATTGCCAGAGTGAATTTATGAATGCACCCAATGTGAAAAGCAAATATCCAAGCCAGCATGGTACAGTTTTCAGGTTGACATGATCATGTGAGATGAGTATTTGTGACTTAAACCTTCCTTCTCTCCCTCCTTTGCAGTGTGGAGCATGACTTCCGACTGCAGGAGGGGGCAGTGACCCGCACGTGGAGGGTAGAGGACCCTCCAGAGGTTTCCCTCCTGCCCACTGTGACCCCTCAGCCCACCACGCCACACCGCCAGGAAACACCCCTGCCGGTGACACTGGCACGCCCCCCTCACAGCGGCAAGAAAAGCAGGAAGAAGTGCTTCTGGTTCTTGTGAACTATAAACTTTGGAGGGAGGGTGGGATAGGGAAGCACACAATGAATAAGGCCACTCCTTCTTAAGATTGTGAAGGACGGAGATGGATACAGTACTTTACATGCTTCCTCTACAGACTGTGAGGGTCTGAATGGTAGTGTGTGAAGTGTGCGGCCCTGATGTGGATGGAGAGGGAGAAAGAAAATGGAAGCTCAAAACAAGTGTGAGAAGAAGCAGTAAACAAGAGAGTTTAAAAGAGATATAAAAGAGGTATAAAATAGATATAAAATATAAATAAAAGAGGTATAAAGAGAAATCAAACATAAATAACAGAGGTATAAAATAAACATAAAAGTAGTTAAAGGACCTAGAAGAACCGTAGTGTGTAGATGAATGGAATCTGTGCTGTTCCTGGTGTTGGAACTTTATAAAGTGAAGAGTGAAACGAACATGCTTGTGTTGTAGTTGCACCTCAATAAATGCCTCTTCAGCACTTGTGGTCAGTTTTAAGTGCAGGGAGGGAGGTACTGTAAAGGCAATTGTTGAAGTGAAAGTGTAGAAGGTGAAAATAAAGGGTAAGGACAAAATGAAGGTTAAGAAAGTGAGGAGGTATAAAAGGTTAGGGCATGGTGGGATTAAAAAAGATCGGAAAACAATGAGTGTACAGAGAGAAGAGTGGAAGGATCCATCCGCATCACTAATGGACAAATGATGGTTAGAACACCAGCTTTTATACCCTGAGACGTTTCAACAAATCAATTATTATGATGACCCTTATTCAAAACTTTTAATAGAATTGATTATACAAAAACCACACACATACATACAACAAGACAGGCTGAGAAACGCACCAGGAGGAAAAGTGAGGGGGAAAAAACATATTAAAGTGTACATAAAACACAGAGTTCTACTGGTTGAATTGCTATATTTCAGATATGGATTACTGCTCTATAAAGTATTTTACAACAACTTGTTTGGGAATATTGTCATTAATGCTGTCATTGATTTTTTACAAGATGAAGTCTTGTGATGAGTCACAAGTTGGTATAGCTTGTTAGCAGTGGTTTTTGTCGCCGGGTAACTACAGAACAAACACCTGTTGCCTGGCCTAAACACAATTAGCGTTGTTACCTCGTACCCCTGCACATCGACTTGGTAGTGGTACCCAGTGTATATAGCCAAGTTATCGCTGCTCATTCGGTATTTATTCCTCATTATATTATTTTTCTATTATTTCTAATTGTTTATTTCTGCATTGTTGGGAAGGCCCCTTAAGTAAACCTGTTGTTTACAAAGCATTTGACAAAAACAATTTTATTTGAGCTCCACTGTTATAGCATCCCACTCTAGTTCTCTGTCAATTCCCACCATTCGGAGTTAGCTAGCTGAACTTTTGACTGTCTTTGCTGGCTAGTGGGCTAACTGCACCACAGGTGTTTTAGCTAGCAACCTTTGGGCTAAACCCCCATTCGGTTTGTTTGGCTAACACGAGCGGTGCTGTTTCTTCACAGTGTGTTACCACACCATTGAAGCACCATCCCTTTTACATTAACCTAGCCATGCATTTCTACCTCAAGCTACTCGAGTCAGAAATTGGTATTTCACGCGATGGCTCAGCTAACTGGCTATCGTCATTTAGCCAGCTAATTACACTGAACAAAAATATAAATGCAATATAAACGCAACAATTTCTACGATTTTACCGACAAATCAGTCAATTGAAATTCATTAGGCCCTAATCTATGGTTTTCACATGACTGGGAATACAGATATGCATTTATTGGTCACAGATACCTTCAAAAAAGGTAGGGGCGTGGATCAGAAAACCAGTCATTATATGGTG
Organism: Oncorhynchus gorbuscha; assembly: GCF_021184085.1. Lineage (NCBI taxonomy): Eukaryota > Metazoa > Chordata > Actinopteri > Salmoniformes > Salmonidae > Oncorhynchus > Oncorhynchus gorbuscha. Next base: position 82,538,134 of record NC_060188.1, on the reverse strand, counting down.
TGACCACCATTTGCCTCATGCAGCGCGACACATAGAGTTCATCAGGCTGTTGATTGTAGTCTGTGAAATGCTGTCCCACTCCTCTTCAATGACTGTGCGAAGTTGTTGGGTATTGGCGGGAACTGGAACACGCCGTCAAACACATCGATCCAGAGCATCCCAATTATGCTCCATGGGTGACATGTCTGGTGAGTATGCAGGTCATGGAAGAACTGGGACATTTTCGCCTCCAGGAATTGTGTACAGATCCTTGCGACATGGGCATGTGCATTATCATGCTGAAACGTGAGGTAATGGAGGTGGATGAATGGCACGGCAATGGGCCTCAGGATCTCGTCATGGTATCTCTGTGCATTCAAATTGCCATCAATAAAATGCAATATGGTTCGTTGTCTGTAGCTTATGTATTCCCATACCATAACCCCACCGCCACCATGGGGCACTCTGTTCACAGCGTTGACATCAGTACACCACTCACCCACACGACACCATACGCGTTGTCTGTCATCTGCCATCTGCCAGTACAGTTGAAACCAGGATTCATCCAAGAAGAGCACATTTGTCTAGCGTGCCAGTGGACATCAAAGGTGAGCATTTGCCCACTGAAGTTGGTAACGACGCCAAACTGCAGTCAGATCAAGACCCTGGTGAGGACCACAAGCATGCAGATGAGCTTCCCTGAGATAGTTTCTGACAGTTTGTGTAGAAATTCCTTGGCTGTGCAAACCCTCAGTTTCATCAGCTGTCTGGGTGGCTCATCTCAGACCATCCAGTAGGGAAAGAAGCCGGATGTGGAGGTCCTGGGCTGGCGTGGTTAAAAGTGGTCTGAGGATGGTCTGCCAAATTCTCTAAAACAACGTTGGAGGCAGCTTATGGTAGACAAATTAACATTATATTCTCTGGCAACAGCTTTGGTAGACAACCCTCAAGTCAGCATGCCAATTGCACGCTCCCTAAAAACTTAAGACATCTGTGACATTGTGTTGTGTGACACAACTGCACATTTTAGAGTGGCCTTTTATTGTCCCCAGCACAATTTGCACCTGTGTAATGATCAAGCTGTTAATCAGGTTCTTGATATGCCACACCTGCAACCTGGATGGATTATCATGGCAAAGGAGAAATTCTCAACAGGGATGTAAACAAATTTGTGCGCAACATTTTTGAGAAATAAGCTTTTTGTTCGTATGGAAAATTTCAGGGATCTTTTATTTCAGCTCATGAAACACTTTACATGTTGCGTTTATATTTTTGTTCAGTGTAAATATCCCTTTTAGCTATACTTTCACTACACCGAAGGTATAAAGACTGCATTTATTTCCCAGCAGCCTGGTAAATAAAGATTTCTGATAAGTGTCCCATAGTGAGATGTAAAACCAAGACGACTGAAAGAGAAATTTGAGTTACAATATGTAACCCCGGTTCTCTGAAGGAGACGTCTCACCAGAATTCCCTTCTTGCAAGACTCATGTAAGAAGTAGTTCCCTTTCAGTCAGTCAACTTCAGTACAACATACTATGGGGAGTCGCACTCTAGCAACTTCGGTTGAAGGATCTACAATCACGCCTGACAAGGCCACTGAAATCCGCTTCTCGCTGGAAGCCCCGCCTTCCACAGTTCATAAGTGTAAGGCTCGGATTCATTCCTTGAATTATTCCGATTTTCACCTCGTGTGAACAGGAATGATTCACTCTACTAAAACAAACAATTGGAACACGAGACTGTACGTTGTGCCAACAAAACTGTCCCTTAGTGGTAGAGCGTGGTCACTCCCTGGATGTTGTGTTCTGAAGTTTGTATGGTTCTCATACGTTTCCTAATCATGAACAGTTATTTATTCTTCTAAATGCTTGACCTGGCAATAGCAATAAGTAAAATGGCTAACGCGACCGAAACGACGAAGGCTAACAAGCTGGGATTGGGTTTGCGACCATGCCCCAATGAATCAAACGATACTCACCTTTGTTGTCTTGTATGTCACGGGTCAGTGCATACTTAGGCTGCCCAAGCTCTAATCAGTTTGTGTGCCAGACTAGGGGACGGCTGGCACTGCTCTAATCAGTTTGTGTGCCAGACTAGGGGACGGCTGGCACTGCTCTAATCAGTTTGTGTGCCAGACTAGGGGACGGCTGGCACTGCTCTAATCAGTTTGTGTGCTAGACTAGGGGACGGCTGGCACAGCTCTAATCAGTTTGTGTGCTAGACTAGCGGACGGCTGGCACTGCTCTAATCAGTTTGTGTGCTAGACTAGGGGACGGCTGGCACTGCTCCTCTACTAGTCTGCGGTGCAGGTTCTCTTGACAATCGTGTAACATGCTTTAGGGGGCTTGGCGCTCTTTTAAAGATGTAAATCTTTACACATCACGAGAAAACAGGAACGGACCAACTGGCGCACCAGTGGTCGCTGATCCTCTTGTACGCGTTTATGCCAGTGGTTTATATTCAGCCAACATTGAACTGGGTGCCTTTCCATTGATTATTGTGGCTGCCTGTTGGCCAAGGCAGCCTTGGTTCACAGAGATCATTCTCCTTCAGGGAACAGTAGTTATGGTCACAATGTTATATTCTTAGAATGAGGTCAACCGTGAAACGCCTGTTGACCTAAATGCAGGACCCTAAACATTTATGCATCTAATATGATTACGCAACCCAACACAAGGAGATGCAGAAGCAGTGCATCATGTTTCCCCAGATGGCTGTGCAGACAGCTCACTTCTCCTGGACGCTGCAGGGCCCATCACACAAAAAGAAGCCTCATCTGCTTTACGACTGCAAACAACGAAAACCACGCCAGATTCCTTGTTAGTGATGGTCTCTCTCATTGTGACACATACTTGTGTCAACAATGTACACAAATAGTTGATAACAACAGTGTCATTTTGTTTTCTTCTAAAATCTATTCAATTGATTCAAATGATTCTACCCATCCCTATTTGTAACAGAAATAGATGCCAGTTTCCCAATAGAGACCAGACAGTGTTCTCTGAAGGAAGGAGAATGGAGTATTTTGTATGTGAACAGATGTAGTCTGGCAGATATAGCAGAGAGGGAATTGATATTTCAAGGCTTCACAGACACAACCCAACAGCCTAACTGTTTCAGGGTGCAACGCTCTGAACAGGTTTCAAGCAACATGTCCCTGTTTGTCGATAGATAGGACACTTGGCTGAACATTTGGAGAGAGAGAACTGGCATGCTTTGCTGCCACTGAGCACTCAGACATGGATCCTCACACAGTCACAGAGTCTCTCTCTCTCTCTCTCTCTCTCTCTCTCTCTCTCTCTCTCTCTCTCTCTCTCTCTCTCTCTCACTCTCTCTCTCTCTCTCACTCTCTCTCTCTCTCTCTCTCTCTCTCTCTCTCTCACTCTCTCTCTCTCTCTCTCTCTCTCTCTCTCTCTCTCTCTCTCTCTCTCTCTCTCTCTCTCTCTCTCTCTCTCTCTCTCTCTCTCTCTCTCTCTCTCTCTCTCTCTCTCTCTCTCTCTCTCTCTCTCTCTCTCTCTCTCTCTCTCTCTCTCTCTCTCTCTCTCTCTCTCTCTCTCTCTCTCTCTCTCTCTCTCTCTCTCTCTCTCTCTCTCACTCTCACACACTCAGTCAGTCACTCACACATACACTACCGCTCAAAATGTTGGGGTCACTTAGAAATGTCCTTGTTTTTGACAGGACAAATACATTACAGTGTCTAGTTTGAGAAACAGACGCCTCACAAGTCTTCAACTGGCAGCTTCATGAAATAGTACTCGCAAAACATTAGTCTCAATCTCAACAGTGAAGAGGCGACTCCTGGATGCTGGCCTTCTAGCCAGAGTTCCTCTGTCCAGTGTCTGTGTTCTTTTGCCAATCTTAATAATTCATTTCTATTGGCCAATCTGAGATATGGCATTTTTTTTGCAACTCTACAAACAAAACATCACACACTATATTAACCCCATTCAGCCCCAGCATCCCAGAGTCGCCTCCTCACTGTTGACGTTGAGACTGGTATTTTGTGGGTACTGTTCAATGAAGCTGCCAGTTGAGGACTTGTGAGGCATCTGTTTCTCAAACTAGACCCTCTAATGTACATGTCCTCTTGCTCAGTTGTGCACCGGGACCTCCCACTCATCTTTCTATTCTGGTTAAAGCCAGTTCGCGCTGTTTTATGAATGGGAGAAGTACACAGCGTTGTACGAGATCTTCTATTTCTTGGCAATTTCTCACATGGAAGAGCCTTCATTTCTCAAACAAGAATAGACTGATGAGTTTCAGACGAAAGTGCTTTGTTTCTGGCCATTTTGAGCCTGAACCCACAACTGCTGATGCTCCAGATACTCAACTAGTCCAAAGGCCAGTTTTATTGCTTCTTTAATCAACACAACAATTTTCAGCTGTGCTAACATAATTGCAAAAGGGTTTTATAATGATCAATTAGCCTTTTAAAATGATAAACTTGGATTAGCTAACACAACGTGCCATTAAGTCGCTCTGGATAAGAGCGTCTGCTAAATGACTTAAATGTAAATGTAAATTGAAACACAGGAGTGATGGTTGCTGATAATGGGCCTCTGTACGCCTATGTAGATAATCCATAAAAAATCTGTCATGTTTTGTCATATATTGTCTTGTCCTTGTGCTTTCCCTTCTGTTCGTTTCCCCCTGCTGGTCTTATTAGGTTTGTTCCCTTTTTCTATCCCTCTCTCTCCCCCTCCCTCTCTCTCTTCTCTCTATCGTTCCGTTCCTGCTCCCAGCTGTTCCTCATTCTCCTAACTCACTCATTTACTCTTTTCACACCTGTCCCCTATTTTGCCCTCTGATTGAGCCCCTATTTCTCCCCTTGTTTTCCGCTTCTGTCCTTGTCGGATCCTTGTATGATGTTCGCTGTTCTGTGTCCTTGTCTCGCCCTGTCGTGTTTTGTCTCCTTCAGATGCTGCGTGTGAGCAGGTGTCTTAGTCTGCTACGGTCGGTGCCTTCCCAAAGCAACCTGCAGTCAATGGTCGAGTCTCCAGTCTGTCCTCGTTACTACGAGTGGATTTAAGTTTTTTTCCTGTTTTGTTTTCTTCTTGATTTTTCCAGGATTATTACTTTTGTCATATACTGGAATAAAGACTCTGTTTTCGTTAAGTCGCTTTTGGGTCCTCATTCACCAGCATAACAAAATCTGCTGTTTCCAACTACAATAGTCATTTACAACATTAATAATGTCTACACAACATTAACAATGTCTACACTGTATTTCTGATAAATATTGTGTTATTTTAATGGACATAAAAATTGCTTTTCTTTCAAAAACAAGGACATTTCTAAGTGACCCCAAACTTTTGAACGGCAGTGTACATTCTGTTGCATCACACAACCTAACTCAGTTTAATAGAGGCCCGAGGCATACCAACTGAACTGTCCATCCTGCTGTGCTTCAGCGAGGTATACAAATCAAGTCAAATCAAAATGTATTTGTCTGTCACGACTTCCACCGAAGTCGGCTCCTCTCCTTGTTCGGGAGGCGTTTGGCGATCGACCTCACCGGCTTTCTAGCCATCGCTGCTCCATTTTTCATATATCCCAAATCAAATCAAATCAAATTGTATTTGTCACATACACATGGTTAGCAGATGTTAATGCGAGTGTAGCGAAATGCTTGTGCTTCTAGTTCCGACAATGCAGTGATAACCAACAAGTAATCTAACTAACAATTCCAAAACTACTGTCTTATACACAGTGTAAGGGGATAAGGAATATGTACATAAGGATATATGAATGAGTGATGGTACAGAGCAGCATACAGTAGATGGTATCGAGTACAGTATATACATATGAGATGAGTGTCTAGACAAAGTAAACAAAGTGGCATAGTTAAAGTGGCCATTTGTCTTGTCTTGTTTTCATACACACCTGGTTTTCATTTCCCCGATCAATCTACTTGTAATTTACCCTCTTCTCCCATCATGTTTTGTGTGTAATTGTTTTCATGTCAAGTGATGTTCGTTAAGCGCTTTACTTTATTGTTCCATTTTTTGAGCGTGTTTGTTTTGTTGTGCTCCCGGTTTGGAACTACAATAAAGTGCGCTTTATTCATCATACTCTGCTCTCCTGCACCTGACTTCGCCTTCATACACACCTTGACATTGTCACATGCACCGAATACAACAAGTGTAGATCTTACCGTGAAATTCTTACTTACGAGCCCTTAACCTACAGTGCAGTTCAAAAGAAGAGTTATGAAAATAAAAGTATAAGTAGATGTGCTTTTGCGGTGCAAGTACCATAGTCCTAAAATTATAAACACACATACACACACCCTCCCACCAACATACACACACACTAGCCCCCTATAACACACACACAAACCCCCCAACACACACAGACCCCGACACACATGTATTGTGCTTCTCTCAGAGAAAAATACATTATCTCTCAGACAGAGCAACACAGTTGTTTCTCACCCACACATCCAGAGGCCTATCCCCATCTCTCTTCCCTGGCTCTGTGTAAGGAGTATAGAGTTGTCAGTCATTAATCCTGTACAGCAGTGAGCTGTAATCCTGATGACAGAGCAGGGTTTACAGAACAGAGTAGAAGATCTGAGGTCCTCCTGGATGAAGGAACAAAGGGGAAGAGAGGAAGACTGGCTCGGAATGCACAAAAAGCCAGCCAGGTTGGACTGGAAAACGGTAAGGTAAGACAGATAAGGGTGATACACAAAAGAGTCCCCCCTCTCACGCCACTGCAGCTCTGCTCTGTCGGTGTGAGTTCCAAGGCAGATGTCAGAGTTTATCAGATGTGCTCGGCTCTGCGAGGGTCATTACGGAGAACCAGGAGGGAAGCAGGAGGGAAGCAGGAGGGATGGGTTCAAATGGATGACCATAATGTCTGTTTTCGAGACACTTCAAAGCAATGCCAGGGTCAAAGTTGGCCCAAGCGACACAATCCAATGCAATGTGGTTAATAGGCTTCACTGACTCTGACTCGAGGCATCAGCAAAAGTGCATGAAGTCCATGTGACAACTGAGACTTCCCTTGTGCAGTTGGTGCTGGAGAGCAAAGCTAATATGAATCATTGGCCTAAGCTGTAAAATAATAGAGAAATGAAGTCTCACTTACATCAGATCATAACAGAGGACATAACCATTTTTTATTTTACCTTTATTAAACTCGGCAAGAAATTTAAGAACAAATTCTTATTTTCAATGACAGCCGAGGAACAGTGGGTTAACTGTCTGTTCAGGGGCAGAACGACAGATTTGTACCTTGTCAGCTCGGGGATTTGAACTTGCAACCTTTTGGTTACTAGTCCAACTCTCTAACCACTAGGCTACCCTTCCTAGTGTTAGTCAATGTGATAAAAACTGCCTGAGTGTCAGAGGCAGACAAATAGAAATCATACCAACCCCTGAGACAGTTTGCCAAAATGTCTAAGAAATGACGCGGAGCAAGCTAGGTGTCGATTATTATTTCCTAAATAGTGGTTTCATTAAATACACCCCTGGCTTGCCAAATGTCTAGATGTGCAAAAGATGAATGTGCAAGTAAGGATTCTGGGAGAATAAAAAAAGTTTAAATAAATAAATGGGGATGAGGTAGTTGGATGGGCTATTTACAGATGGGTTATGTACAGGTGCAGTGATCTATGAGCTGCTCTGGCAGCTGGTGCTTAAAGTTAGTGAGGGAGATATGAGTCTCCAGCTTCAGTGATTTTTGCAATTTGTTCCAGTCATTGGCAGCAGTGAACTGGAAGGAAAGGCGGCCAAAGGGGGAATTGGCTTTGGGGGTGACCAGTGAAATATACCTGCTGGAGCGCGTGCTATGGGTGGATGCTGCTATGGTGACCAGTGAAATATACCTGCTGGAGCGCGTGCTACTAGTGAGTGCTGCTGTGGTGAACAGTGAGCTGAGATAAGGCGGGGCTTTACCTAGCAAAGACTTATAGATGACCTGAAGCCAGTGGGTTTGGCGACGAATATGAAGCAAGGGCCGTTGGAGGCCACGGAAGGAGAGCTGTATGGCACTGAAGCTCGTCTGGAGGTTTGTTAACACAGTTTCCAAAGAAGGGCCAGAAGTATACAGAATGGTGTCGTCTGTGTAGAGGTGGATCAGAGAATCACCAACAGCAAGAGCAACATCATTGATGTATACAGAGAAGAGAGAGGGGAAACATGATCATATGATACTGAATGGTTAGCAGAAAGATACGGCATTTCATGCAAGATTTGAGTCTTGTGTTATAGCATGTGCTAAACTCATTCCACGGAGGGCCAAGTGTCTGTGGGTTTTCCCTCCCTTGTTCTTGACTTATGAATGAAGGTCACTGATTAGTAAGGAACTCCCCTCACCTGGTTGTGTATGTCTTAATTGAAAGGTAAAAACAAAAACCAGCAGAAACTATGCCCTCCATGGAATGAGTTTGAAACTGCTGTATTAGAGGCACACTAATACACTCACACACATAGTGGAGCTGGAGAATAAACTTTTCTTAACTGCAGGGAGTTAAACATTGCCCGGCACATCTCCTAGCAAAGGCAGAACAGCCGTACTTATCCGATTGCCATCTACATGTGTACTGCCGCTGCAGTGGCTGCCACAGGTGCACAGTGAATGATTCATTAAAAAGACGACCTGCCGAGTTTCAAAGTCAACTCAGGCTCAGACTGGTTTAATAAAATATTAGCTAAATTCTCGCCTGCCACCCCCACACCCCCCTGGGGCGGCAGGGTAGCCTAGTGGTTAGAGCGTTGGACTAGTAACCGGAAGGTTGTGAGTTCAAACCCCCCAGCTGACAAGGTACAAATCTGTCATTCTGCCCCTGAACAGGCAGTTAACCCACTGTTCCCAGGCTGTCATTGAAAATAAGAATTTGTTCTTAACTGACTTGCCTGGTTAAATAAAGGTAAAATAAAAATTTGTGGCCTGCTGGAGGTCATTTTGCAGTGCTCCTCCTGCTCCTAGCGGTCCTGCTGCTGGGTTGTTGCCCTCCTACACGTCTCCTGATGTACTGGCCTGTCTCCTGGTAGCGCCTCCATGCTCTGGACACTAGGCTGACAGACACAGCAAACCTTCTTGCCTCATCCATCCTGGATGAGCTGCACTACCTGAGCCACTTGTGTGGGTTGTAGACTCCGTCTCATGCTACCACTAGAGTGAAAGCACCGCCAGCATTCAAAAGTGACCAAAACATCAGCCAGGAAGCATAGGAACTGAGAAGTGGTCTGTGGTCACCACCTGCAGAACCACTCCTTTATTGGGGGTGTCTTGCTAATTGCCTATAATTTCCACCTGTTGTCTATTCCATTTGCACAGCAGCATGTGAAATGTATTGTCAATCAGTGTTGCTTCCTAAGTGGACAGTTTGATTTCACAGAAGTGTGATTGACTTGGAGTTACATTGTGTTGTTAAGTGTCCCCTTTATTTTTTGAGCAGTGTATAATGACTAACTTACTATATTACTCATATGGCTAGCCCTGCAGCCACTTGCCACAGTAGCTAGTGCGTTTTATTAGAGGGGTTGTGTAGGTAAAGTAACCTGGCCTATTGCCTGTGTATTAGACTGCATAAAGGACATATTTAAAAGGAGGGATAAACCATTTTCTTTTAGCAGTTATTACTGGTTAAAAGAGTAGCAATAGCTGCTGAAACACAGTCTCAGACCGAGACGGTCCCTGGAAACACATTCAAATAATTGAACAATCCAAAGGTTTTAATAGCAAGCAACAACTGCTGAAAACAAAAACTAAAGACTTTCAGACTTTCAAAACTTCAATATGTTTTGTGTGTATTTCCATTCAACAACTGACCCCTAGGGACCTGTACACTAGAGGTGCAATAAAAGTTTGCATTACAGCAAGACTTTTTAAAACCAAATAAATAGGTAGGAGGACTGGTGCCTTAGTTACCTGTGGGGCAGTCAAGGTGCTCAAGAACACAGTTTAACAATTATTTCCAGAGGAATTTGCCATTTATTTGAAATGAATGTTTTTAAACATCAAAGTCAGTCTCTCCCAGTATATGTTATATAACTTCAAAGTGGTGTGACTGCTTGCCGAGAGGTGCATTTTCTTTGTTTTGTTCAGCTTTCATCCAGTTCGTTTTTTTCCCCAAAGTGGAATACTAGATTAATACTCCAATTCAAAAGGAATACATTTAACTCAAAAAGGGAATTAATCTTCGAGCACAACTATTGCAAAACATTGAATACACAATGCAGAATTACAATGAATGATTCAAATCAATAATAAATCAACATTGGCTCGATGATGAAATTATAATATACAGTGCCTTCGGAAAGTATCCAGACCCTTTGACTTTCTCAACATTTTGTTAGGTTACAGCCTTATTCTAAAACTGATTAAATTGTTTTTCCCCCTCATCAATCTACACACAATACTCCATAATGACAAAGCAAAAACAGTTTTTTTGATTTTTTTTTGCAAATTAATACAACAAACCCCGGAAATATCACATTTACGTACGTATTCAGACCCTTTATTCAGTACTTTGTTGAAGCACCTTTGGCAGTGATTACAGCATCAAGTTTTCTTGGGTATGACGCTACAAGCATGGCACACCTGTATTTGGGAAAATATCCCATTCTTATTTTCAGGTCTATCCAGAGATGTTCGATCGTTCATCTTAGCCTCGATCCTGACTATTCTCCCAGTTCCTGCCGCTGAAAAACATCATCACAGCATAATGCTGCCACCACTATGTTTCACTATTAGGGATGGTGACAGGTTTCGTCCCAACGTGACGCTTCACATTCAGGACAAAGAGTTCAATCTTGGTTTCATCAGACCAGAGAATCTTGTTTCTCATGGTCTGAGTCCTTTAGGTGTCTTTTGGCAAACACCAGGCAGGCTGTCATGTGCCTTTAACTGATGAGTGGTTCCCGTCTGCCTATTCTACCATAAACGCCTGATTGGTGCAGTGCTGCAGAGATGGTTGTCCTTCTGGGAGGTTCGCCCATCTCCAAAGAGGGACTCTGGAGTTCTGTCAGAGTGACCATCGGGTTCTTGGACCCCTTCCTAACCAAGGCCCTTCTCCCCCGATTGCTCAGTTATGCCGGGTGGCCAGCTCTAGGAAGAGTCTTGGTGGTTCCTAACCTCTTCCATTGAAGAATGATGGAGGCCACTGGTTTCTTGGGGACCTTCAATGCTGCAGAATGTTTTGGGTACCCTTCCCCAGATCTGTGCCTTGACACAATCCTGTCTCGGAGCTCTACGGACAATTCCTTCGACATCATGGCTTGGTTTTTGCTCTGACATGCACTGTCATCAGTGGAACCTTATATAGACAGATGTGTGGCTTTCCAAATCATGGCCAATCAATTTAATTTACCACAGGTGGATATATATTTTGTTTTCTACATTTTCAAAAATTCTGTTTTGTCATTTTGGGGAATTGTGTGTAGATTGCTGAAAAAAAATGTAATTATTTAATCCATCTTAGAATAAGGCTGTAACGTAACAAAATGTGGGGGGTCTGAATAATTTCTGAAGTCACTGTATATATATATATACCGTTCAAAAGTTTGGGGTCACTTAAAAATGTTCTTGTTTTTAAAAGAAAAGCACATTTTTTGTTGATTAAAATAACATCAAATTGATCAGAAATACAGTATAGACATTATTAATGTTGTAAATGACAATTGCAGATGAAAATGGCAGATGTTTTACGGAATATCTACATAGGCGTACAGAGGACCATTATCAGCAGCCATCACTCCTGTGTTCCAATGGCACGTTGTGTTAGCTAATCCAAGTTTATCATTTTAAAAGGCTAATTGATCATTATAAAACCCTTTTGCAATTATGTTAGCACAGCTGTAAACTGTAGTCCTGATTAAAGAAGCAATAGAACTGGCCTTCTTTGGACTAGTTAAGTATCTGGAGCATCAGCATTTGTGGGTTCGATTACAGGCTGAAAATGGCCAGAAACAAAGACTTTCTTCTGAAACTCGTCAGTCTATTCTCGTTCTGAGAAATGAAGGCTCTTCCATGAGAGAAATTGCCAAGAAACAGAAGATCTCGTACAATGCTGTGTACTACTCCCTTCACAGAACAGCGCAAACTGGCCCTAACCAGAATAGAAAGATGAGTGGGAGGCCCCGGTGCACAACTGAGCAAGAGGACATGTACAATAGAGTGTCTAGTTTGAGAAACCCTCTTTAGACTAGTTGAGTATCTGGAGCATCAACATTTGTGGGTTCGAACTGGCAGCTTCATTAAATAGTACCCGTAAAACATCAGTCTCAACGTCAACAGTGAAGGGGCGACTCCGGGATGCTGGCCTTCTAGGCAGTGTTCCTCTGTCCGGTGTCTGTCCAGTGTCTGTGTTCTTTTGCTCATCTTCATCTTGTGTTTTTATTGGCCAGTCTGAGATATGTTTTTTTTTGCAACTCTGCCTAGAAGGCCAGCATCCCAGAGTCGCCTCTTCACTGTTGACATTGAGACTGGTGTTTTGCGGGTACTATTTAATGAAGCTGCCAGTTCGAACCCACAAATGTTGATGCTCCAGATACTCAACTAGTCTAAAGAGGGCCAGTTTTATTGCTTCTTTAATCAGGGCAACAGTTTTCAGCTGTGCTAACATAATTGAAAAAGGGTTTTGTAATGATCAATTAGCCTTTTAAAATGATAACTTGGATTAGCTAACATACATGTCATTGGAACACAGGAGTGATAGTTGCTTTAGCTATTCCATAAAAAATCTGCCATTTCCAGCGAAAATAGTCATTTACAACATTAATAACACTGTATTTCTTATTTTAAAAATTGCTTTTCTTTCAAAAAAAGGACATTTCTAAGTGACCCCAAACTTTTGAACGGTAGTGTATATATATCAGCAAAACATTTAAAACATTATCACGTTCTGGGAATGGATTGAGAATCAAACGTTCATTCAGAGGGTGTCAGTTCAAGGTCGTCTTAAAGTGATACTTTGGGATTTTGGCAATTAGACCCTTTATCTACAACCCCAGAGTCAGATGAACTTGTGAATACTATTTGTTTTTCCCTGTGTCCATTATGAAGGAAGTCAGACCTAGTTTCGCTAGTCAATGCTAACTACCATTAGTGTTAGCGCAATGATTGGAAGTCTGTGGGTATCTGCTAATACCCATAGACTTCCAGTCATTGTGCTAATGCTAGTTAGAAATTGTGCTAGCACTAATTAGAAACTTCCGTCAAACTGTAAGCAGAGACATAAAAATGGTGTCCACAAGTTCGTCTGACTCATGAAAAGTAGATAAAGGGCCTCATTGCCAAAATCTCTTTAACACAATAAATGCTGGTTTTAATGGATGACAGATAGGGATCGATAATATTCCACTGTCGTGTAGATCCCAGTGTATCCACTACCACTGTCCTGAACTGATCCTGAATGAATAGGAGGGCTCAACCATCTCTGAGTCTGCCATAATTACATTGTTAGCATCATCTCAAGGACAGCGGTGTCAACTCCTCACTAATCAGGCTACTCGTTTGCCATACAAAGAAGCCTAGTCTAGGCCTAATCATACAGTGCAATTCAACATTTCGAAGGGAGGGATTGTGTCAGTCACAACATGTGTCAGTCACTAAATCCTTCATACGCAAAATTGTTGTCAATCAAATCACACATAGGCTCCATACACTGAGTTTACAAAATATTAGGAACACCTTCCTAATATAGTTGCACCCCCCTTTTTGTCCTCAGAACAGCCTCAATTTGTCGGTGCATTGATTCTACAAGTTGTTGAAAGCGTTCCACGGGGATTGACTCAGATTCCAACACTCGTGTCAAGTTGGCTGGATGTTCTTTGGGTGGTGGACCATTCTTGATGAAACTGTTGAGTGTTAAAAACCCATTCACCCTCTGAATAGAAGAACACATACACAATCCATGTCTCAATTGTCTCAGGGCTTAAAAAAATATTATTTTACCTGTCTCCTACCCTTCTACCCTTCGTCTACACTGATTGAAGTGAATTTAACAAGTGATATCAGTAATGGATCATAGCTTTCCCCTGGATTCACCTGGTCAGTCTATGTCATGGAAAGAACAGGTGTTCCTAATGTAATCACAGTATAGTGAAATCTGCAGTTTGACCAATAGGCCTAGTTGATTATATCACCTGTGAGTGACTGAAAGAAGATTATGCAGGGCCATTGAAGATGGCAATCTGATATCTAGGCTAGTCTGCTTTCTAAACGAAGTCAGTCCTTCAATGGTAGATTCAACAGAGAAAGTATATTAACTGTAACTAGAGTCCAATGTAACTAGAGTCCACTGGAGGTGTTATTGACACACTCCTACATAATTTAGCAGCTGCATGACGTCCTGCACACACGCAGGCACACACGCATAAGACATACTACATGTACATAAATACATATATATGAATAGAATTGGACCTTTCACCTGTAAGGAATTCAGCAGAATCAGCAAACATGCAAAACAAAAGTGTGCATTCCATACTAAGTAGCTGACAGTAGTAGTCCTGTAACCTCCATGTGTCTGGAGGTGAAGTGGATGCAGCAGCAGGTGGTCCATCAGATGACCAAGAGGAACTCCAGAGCCAGTCACATCTACTCAGTCGATGTCAGGACTAAACACACTCACCTAGGCCCCACCTAACCTAACCAGACCCAGAACTAGACCTAGAATCAGAACCAGAACCAGAATCAGAACCAGAGCTGGACCCAGACACGGGTCTTTAATGACCCCCAGTAGAGCATTCTGTTGTGCATTGTATTATACTATCCCTCCACTGAGCTCAGACGAGGGCACAGACTACACTGCAGAAATAATGGCCCCGTTGCAACACTTTTAAAATGGATCCTTTGTTCTTACCTTGAGGTAATCACTAATCTGACATGACATGATTGATGAGAGCAATGTAAAGTGAAACAGATCAGTGATTACCTCAAGGAAGGAAGGAAGGAAGGATACATGTTAAAGTCATTTGAAAAGTATTATTGATTACTACATTGTCGGGGTTAGAGCTGGCAAGAAAGGCTGAACTTGTGCATGTGAAATTAACACTTGAAACTTGGCCTTTGGTTTACAAACATGCTGCAGGTTTGTGTGCATGACCCACATATGCCCCATTGTTTTGTGTTTTGTGAGGACCCCTTGCAGTTATAACTATTACTAAAGTAATAGATAATGATCCAACTTAACAACTAAACGTGATATTGCTGTGGGACTTGATTCTATTCTGTTATGCAGGTGAATGAGGACCCAAAAGCGACTTGGCGAAAACAGAGTCTTTATTCCAGTAAAGGAAATAGGCAATACTCCTGGACAATCAGAGCAGAAAACAAAACATAAAAAACTTAATTCCACTCGTAGTGACGAGGACAGACTGGAGACTCGACCATTAACTGTAGGTTGCCTCGGGAAGGCACCGACCGTAGCAGACTCAGACACCTGCTCACACGCAGCATCTGAGGGAAACAAGACACGACAGGGCGAGACAAAGACACAGCACAGCGAACATAATACAAGGATCCGACAGGACAGAAACGGAAAACAAGGGGAGAAATAGGGACTCTAATCAGAGGGCAAGATAGGGAACAGGTGTGAAAAGACTAGATGATTGAGTAGGAGAATAGGAACAGCTGGGAGCAGGAACAGATAGATTGAGAGAGGAGAGAGAGGGAGGGAGAGAGAAAAAAGGGAACGAACCTAATAAGACCAGCAGGGGGAAACGAACAGAAGGGAAAGCAAAATGACAAGACAATATAAGACAAAACATGACACTATTCAGCCACAAGAGCATTGGTGCGGATGGAAATTAGGCCTGGCCCGCAGTCAGTGTTTCAATTAATCAAAAAAGATGTTCGATGGGGTTGAGGTCAAGGCTCTGTGCAGGCTAGTCAAGTTCTTCCACACCAATCTTGACAAACCATTTCTGTATGGACCTTGCTTTGTGCACAGGGGTATTATCATGTTGAAACAGGAAAGGGCCTTCCCAAAACTGTTGCCACGAAGATGGAAGCTCAGAATCGTCTAGAATGTGAATGTATGCTGTAGCGTTAAGATTTCCCTTCACTGGAACTAAGGGGCTTAGCCCAAACCATGAAAAACAGCCCCAGACCATTATTCTATTCCACCAAACTTTACATTTGGCACAATGCATTCGGGCAGGTAGTGTTCTCCTGGCATCCGCCAAACCCAGATTCAAACCCAGATGGTGAAGCGTGATTCATTACCCCAGAGAACACATTTCCCCTGCTGAGTCCAATGGTGGCAAGCTTTACACCACTCCAGCCGACGCTTGGCATTGCAAATGGTGATCTTAGGCTTGTGTGTGGCTGCTTGGCCATGGAAACCCATTTCATGAAGCTCCCGAAACAGGTATTGTGCTGACATTGCTTCCAAAGGCAGTTTGGAACTTGGTAGTGAGTGTTGCAACCGAGGAGAGATGGTTTTTGAGCACTACGGGCATCAGCACTCGGCTGGCCCATTCTGTGAGATTGTGTGAGCCATTGTTGCACCCAGAAATGTCCACTTCAATAACAGCATTTAAAGTTGACCGGGGCACCTCTAGCAGGGCAGACATTTGACAAACTGACTTGTTGGAAAGGTGGCATCCTATGATGGTTGCACGTTGAAAGTCACTGAGCTCTTCAGTAAGGCCGTTCTACTGTCAATTTTTGTTTATGGAGATTGCATGGCAGTGTGCTCAATTGTATACACCTGTCAGCGGGTGTGGCTGAAATAGCTGAATCCACTACTTCGAAGTTGTCATGTTTGTCATTTATTATCATGTCTTGTCCCTGTGCTCCCCATTCTATTCGTTTCCCTCTGCTGGTCTTATTTGGTTCTTTCCCTCCTTCTATCCCTCTCTCTCCCCCTCCCTCTCTCACTCTCTCGCTCTCTCTTCTCTCTATCGTTCCGTTCCTGCTCCCAGCTGTTCCTATTCCCCTAATCATCATTTAGTCTTCCCACACCTGTTCCCGATCCTTTCCCCTGATTAGAGTCCCTATTTATTCCTTTGTGTTCCGTTCCTGTCCCGTCGGTTCCTTGTTTAGTATTCACCATGCTGTGATTGCGTTTCGCCCTGTCCTGTCGTGTTTTTGCTGTGATTGTGTATCGCCCTGTCCTGTCGTGTTTTTGCCTTCATCAGATGCTGCGTGTGAGCAGGTGTCTCTGTCAACTACGGCCTGCGCCTACCCGGCGACCTGCAGTCTGTGGCCGCTTCTCCAGTTATTCCCCTCTACAGACTAGAGGATTTCTGTTATTCCCTGTTTGGACTTAAATAAACTCTGTTTCTGTTAAGTCGCTTTTGGGTCCTCTTTCACCTGCATGACAGAAGGAACCGACCAAGGAATGGACCCAGCGACTTCAGACGCTCGTTACACTGCCGTCGAGATCCAAGGCCATGCTCGGCAGACACGAGCAGGAATTGTCTGCTGCTCGCCATGCCGTGGAGAACCTGGCCGCTCAGGTTTCCGACCTCTCTGGACAGTTCCAGAGTCTACGTCTCGTGCCACCTGTTACTTCCTGGCCTGCCGAGCCTCCAGAACCTAGGGTTAATAACCCACCTTGCTACTCCGGGCAGCCCACTGAGTGCCGCTCCTTTCTCACGCAGTGTGAGATTGTGTTCTCTCTCCAACCCAACACATACTCTAGAGAGAGCTCGGGTTGCTTACGTCATTTCACTCCTTACTGGCCGGGCTCGAGAATGGGGCACAGCTATCTGGGAGGCAAGGGCTGATTGCTCTAACAAGTTCCAGAACTTTAAAGAGGAGATGATTCGGGTTTTTGACCGTTCAGTTTTTGGTAGGGAGGCTTCTAGGGCCCTGGCTTCCTTATGCCAAGGTGAACGGTCCATAACGGATTATTCTATTGAGTTTCGCACTCTTGCTGCCTCTAGTGAGTGGAACGAGCCGGCGCTGCTCGCTCGTTTTCTGGAGGGACTCCACGCAGTGGTTAAGGATGAGATTCTCTCCGGGAGGTTCCTTCAGATGTGGACTCTTTGATTGCTCTCGCCATCCGCATAGAACGACGGGTAGATCTTCGTCACCGGGCTCGTGGAAGAGAGCTCGCATCAACGGTGTTTCCCTGCTCCGCATCGCAACCATCTCCCTCCTCTGGCTCAGAGTCTGAGCCCATGCAGCTGGGAGGGATTCGCATCTCGACTAAGGAGAGGGAACGGAGGATCACCAACCGCCTGTGCCTCTATTGCGGAGTTGCTGGACATTTTGTTAATTCATGTCCAGTAAAAGCCAGAGCTCATCTGTAAGCGGAGGGCTACAGGTGAGCGCAACTACTCAAGTCTCTCCATCAAAATCCTGTACTACTTTGTCGGTCCATCTACGCTGGACCGGTTCGGGTGCTACATGTAGTGCCTTGATAGACTCTGGGGCTGAGGGTTGTTTCATGGACGAAGCATGGGTTCGGAAACATGACATTCCTTTCAGAGAGTTAGATAAGCCTACGCCCATGTTCGCCTTAGATGGTAGTCATCTTCCCAGTATCAGATTTGAGACACTACCTTTAACTCTCACAGTATCTGGTAACCACAGTGAGACTATTTCTTTTTTGATTTTTCGTTCACCGTTTACACCTGTTGTTTTGGGTCATCCCTGGCTAGTATGTCATAATCCTTCTATTAATTGGTCTAGTAATTCTATCCTATCCTGGAACGTGTCTTGTCATGTGAAGTGTTTAATGTCTGCCATCCCTCCCGTTTCTTCTGTCCCTACTTCTCAGGAGGAACCTGGCGATTTGACAGGAGTGCCGGAGGAATATCATGATCTGCGCACGGTCTTCAGTCGGTCCCGAGCCAACTCCCTTCCTCCTCACCGGTCGTATGATTGTAGTATTGGTCTCCTTCCGGGGACCACTCCTCCTCGAGGTAGACTATACTCTCTGTCGGCTCCCGAACGTAAGGCTCTCGAGGATTATTTGTCTGTGTCTCTTGACGCCGGTACCATAGTGCCTTCTTCTTCTCCGGCCGGGGCGGGGTTCTTTTTTGTTAAGAAGAAGGAGGGTACTCTGCGCCCCTGCGTGGATTATCGAGGGCTGAATGACATAACGGTTAAGAATCGTTATCCGCTTCCCCTTATGTCATCAGCCTTCGAGATTCTGCAGGGAGCCAGGTGCTTTACTAAGTTGGACCTTCGTAACGCTTACCATCTCGTGCGCATCAGAGAGGGGGACGAGTGGAAAACGGCGTTTAACACTCCGTTAGGGCATTTTGAGTACCGGGTTCTGCCGTTCGGTCTCGCCAATGCGCCAGCTGTTTTTCAGGCATTAGTTAATGATGTTCTGAGAGACATGCTGAACATTTTTGTTTTTGTCTATCTTGACGATATCCTGATTTTTTTCTCCGTCACTCGAGATTCATGTTCAGCACGTTCGACGTGTTCTACAGCGCCTTTTAGAGAATTGTCTCTACGTAAAGGCTGAGAAGTGCTCTTTTCATGTCTCCTCCGTTACTTTTCTCGGTTCCGTTATTTCCGCTGAAGGCATTCAGATGGATTCCGCTAAGGTCCAAGCTGTCAGTGATTGGCCCGTTCCAAGGTCACGTGTCGAGTTGCAGCGCTTTTTAGGTTTCGCTAATTTCTATCGGCGTTTCATTCGTAATTTCGGTCAAGTTGCTGCCCCTCTCACAGCTCTTACTTCTGTCAAGACGTGTTTTAAGTGGTCCGGTTCCGCCCAGGGA
Source organism: Oncorhynchus gorbuscha (assembly GCF_021184085.1). Taxonomy (NCBI): domain Eukaryota; kingdom Metazoa; phylum Chordata; class Actinopteri; order Salmoniformes; family Salmonidae; genus Oncorhynchus; species Oncorhynchus gorbuscha. The sequence goes on along the minus strand of NC_060188.1, from coordinate 82,518,512 downwards.
GCTTTTGATCTTCTAAATGAACGTTTTACGTCCGCTCCTATCCTCGTTACTCCTGACGTCACTAGACAATTCATTGTCGAGGTTGACGCTTTTCAGAGGTAGGCGTGGGAGCCATTCTATCCCAGCGCTTCCAGTCTGACGATAAGGTTCATCCTTGCGCTTATTTTTCTCATCGCCTGTCGCCATCTGAGCGCAACTATGATGTGGGTAACCGTGAACTGCTCGCCATCCGCTAGCCCTAGGCGAATGGCGACAGTGGTTGGAGGGGGCGACCGTTCCTTTTGTCGTTTGGACAGACCATAAGAACCTTGAGTACATCCGTTCTGCCAGACGACTTAATGCCCGTCAAGCTCGTTGGGCGTTGTTTTTCGCTCGTTTCGAGTTTGTGATTTCTTACCGTCCGGGTAGCAAGAACACCAAGCCTGATGCCTTATCCCGTCTGTTTAGTTCTTCTGTGGCTTCTACTGATCCCGAGGGGATTCTTCCTTATGGGCGTGTTGTCGGGTTAACAGTCTGGGGAATTGAAAGACAGGTTAAGCAAGCACTCACGCACACTGCGTCGCCGCGCTTGTCCTAGTAACCTCCTTTTCGTTCCTGTTTCCACTCGTCTGGCTGTTCTTCAGTGGGCTCACTCTGCCAAGTTAGCTGGTCATCCCGGTGTTCGAGGCACTCTTGCGTCTATTCGCCAGCGCTTTTGGTGGCCGACTCAGGAGCGTGACACGCGCCGTTTCGTGGCTGCTTGTTCGGACTGCGCGCAGACTAAGTCGGGTAACTCTCCTCCTGCCGGTCGTCTCAGACCGCTCCCCATTCCTTCTCGACCATGGTCTCACATTGCCTTAGACTTCATTACCGGTCTGCCTTTGTCTGCGGGGAAGACTGTGATTCTGACGGTTGTCGATAGGTTCTCTAAGGCGGCACATTTCATTCCCCTCGCTAAACTTCCTTCCGCTAAGGAGACGGCACAAATCATTATTGAGAATGTATTCAGAATTCATGGCCTCCCGTTAGACGCCGTTTCAGACAGAGGCCCGCAATTCACGTCACAGTTTTGGAGGGAGTTCTGTCGTTTGATTGGTGCGTCCGTCAGTCTCTCTTCCGGGTTTCATCCCCAGTCTAACGGTCAAGCAGAGAGGGCCAATCAGACGATTGGTCGCATACTACGCAGCCTTTCTTTCAGAAACCCTGCGTCTTGGGCAGAACAGCTCCCCTGGGCAGAATACGCTCACAATTCGCTTCCTTCGTCTGCTACCGGGTTATCTCCGTTTCAGAGTAGTCTGGGTTACCAGCCTCCTCTGTTCTCATCCCAGCTTGCCGAGTCCAGCGTTCCCTCCGCTCAAGCGTTTGTCCAACGTTGTGAGCGCACCTGGAGGAGGGTGAGGTCTGCACTTTGCCGTTACAGGGCACAGACGGTGAGAGCCGCCAATAAACGCAGGATTAAGAGTCCAAGGTATTGTTGCGGCCAGAGAGTGTGGCTTTCCACTCGCAACCTTCCTCTTACGACAGCTTCTCGTAAGTTGACTCCGCGGTTCATTGGTCCGTTCCGTGTCTCCCAGGTCGTCAATCCTGTCGCTGTGCGACTGCTTCTTCCGTGACATCTTCGTCGCGTCCATCCTGTCTTCCATGTCTCCTGTGTTAAGCCCTTTCTTCGCACCCCCGTTCGTCTTCCCTCCCCCCTCCCGTCCTTGTCGAGAGCGCACCTATTTACAAGGTACATAAGATCATGGACATGCGTTCTCGGGGACGGGGTCACCAATACTTAGTGGATTGGGAGGGTTACGGTCCTGAGGAGAGGAGTTGGGTTCCGTCTCGGGACGTGCTGGACCGTTCACTCATCGATGATTTCCTCCGTTGCCGCCAGGATTCCTCCTCGAGTGCGCCAGGAGGCGCTCGGTGAGTGGGGGTACTGTCATGTTTGTCATTTATTATCATGTCTTGTCCCTGTGCTCCCCATTCTATTCGTTTCCCTCTGCTGGTCTTATTTGGTTCTTTCCTCCTTCTATCCCTCTCTCTCCCCCTCCCTCTCTCACTCTCTCGCTCTCTCTTCTCTCTATCGTTCCGTTCCTGCTCCCAGCTGTTCCTATTCCCCTAATCATCATTTAGTCTTCCCACACCTGTTCCCGATCCTTTCCCCTGATTAGAGTCCCTATTTATTCCTTTGTGTTCCGTTCCTGTCCCGTCGGTTCCTTGTTTAGTATTCACCATGCTGTGATTGCGTTTCGCCCTGTCCTGTCGTGTTTTTGCTGTGATTGTGTATCGCCCTGTCCTGTCGTGTTTTTTGCCTTCATCAGATGCTGCGTGTGAGCAGGTGTCTCTGTCAACTACGGCCTGCGCCTACCCGAAGCGACCTGCAGTCTGTGGCCGCTTCTCCAGTTATTCCCCTCTACAGACTAGAGGATTTCTGTTATTCCCTGTTTGGACTTAAATAAACTCTGTTTCTGTTAAGTCGCTTTTGGGTCCTCTTTCACCTGCATGACAGAAGTGGTTTGGCAAATGGCCCAAATGTAAAAGTCCAGAGATGAGACAATGTGCAGTCAAAGCTCTTGGCCAGGAGATTTTAAATGTCAATGCAGAGTATTAAAATGGAAGCTAAATGTTTGGTCTACTTTTGTCTGCAGACACCGCCTGGTTGATTTGTGAGTAAATAGGTTCGGACTGGTGTGATGGAGGAAAAAAGGCCAATTGACCACTAACTTTTTTTTATGTCAGTGTATCTTAGGACCCCTTTGCCCGTGTATCTTAGGACCCCTTTGCCCGTCATGATGTCAATGGGAATGATGATGATCCCACGGCCAGATATGACTCCAGCCATGACGTCTGCGCGACAGGTAGCCTAGAGGTTTAAGTGTTGGGTCAGGAACTGAAAGGCCGCTGCTTTGAATTCCTGAGCCGACGATGTGAAAAATATGTCAATGTGCCCTTGAGCAAGAAACTTAAATCAAACTGCTTCTGTAAATCGCTCTGGATAAGAGTGTCTGCTAAATAAGTCAAATGTATATTACAACGTACAGATCGCTCATTGCTAGAGCCAGAAGTTTTCCTTGGTTAAGCCACATGGTGGAGGCAGATGCCAGGAGTACTGCCAGGTGTGTCCATGTGACAGTTCATAGGTGGTGTGTCCATGTGACAGTTCATAGGTGGTGTGTCAGTTCATAGGTGGTAAGTCTATGTGACAGTTCATAGGTGGTAAGTCTATGTGACAGTTCATAGGTGGTGAGTCCATGTGACAGTTCATAGGTGGTGAGTCTATGTGACAGTTCATAGTTGGTGAGTCCATGTGACAGTTCATATGTGGTAAGTCCATGTGACATTTCATAGGTGGTGTGTCCATGTGACAGTTCATAGGTGGTGTGTCCATGTGACAGTTCATAGGTGGTGAGTCCATGTGACAGTTCATAGGTGGTAATAACATGCGACAGTTCATAGGTGGTGAGTCCATGTGACAGTTCATATGTGGTAAGTCCATGTGACATTTCATAGGTGGTGTGTCCATGTGACAGTTCATAGGTGGTGTGTCCATGTGACAGTTCATAGGTGGTGTGTCAGTTCATAGGTGGTAAGTCCATGTGACAGTTCATAGGTGGTGAGTCCATGTGACAGTTCATAGGTGGTAATAACATGCGACAGTTCATAGGTGGTGAGTCCATGTGACAGTTCATAGGTGGTAATAACATGCGACAGTTCATAGGTGGTGAGTCCATGTGACAGTTCATAGGTGGTGTGTCCATGTGACAGTTCATAGGTGGTGAGTCCATGTGACAGTTCATAGGTGGTGAGTCCATGTGACATTTCATAGGTGGTGTGTCCATGTGACAGTTCATAGGTGGTGTGTCCATGTGACAGTTCATAGGTGGTAAGTCTATGTGACAGTTCATAGGTGGTGAGTCTATGTGACAGTTCATAGTTGGTGAGTCCATGTGACAGTTCATAGGTGGTAAGTCCATGTGACAGTTCATAGGTGGTAATAACATGCGACAGTTCATAGGTGGTGTGTCCATGTGACAGTTCATAGGTGGTGAGTCCATGTGACAGTTCATAGGTGGTAATAACATGCGACAGTTCATAGGTGGTGAGTCCATGTGACAGTTCATAGGTGGTGTGTCCATGTGACAGTTCATAGGTGGTGAGTCCATGTGACAGTTCATAGGTGGTAATAACATGCGACAGTTCATAGTTGGTGAGTCCATGTGACAGTTCATATGTGGTAAGTCCATGTGACATTTCATAGGTGGTGTGTCCATGTGACATTTCATAGGTGGTGAGTCCATGTGACAGTTCATAGGTGGTAATAACATGCGACAGTTCATAGGTGGTGTGTCCATGTGACAGTTCATAGGTGGTAATAACATGCGACAGTTCATAGGTGGTGAGTCCATATGACAGTTCATAGGTGGTGTGTCCATGTGACAGTTCATAGGTGGTGAGTCCATGTGACATTTCATAGGTGGTGTGTCCATGTGACAGTTCATAGGTGGTGTGTCCATGTGACAGTTCATAGGTGGTAAGTCTATGTGACAGTTCATAGGTGGTGAGTCCATGTGACAGTTCATAGGTGGTAAGTCCATGTGACAGTTCATAGGTGGTAATAACATGCGACAGTTCATAGGTGGTGTGTCCATGTTACAGTTCATAGGTGGTGAGTCCATGTGACAGTTCATAGGTGGTAATAACATGCGACAGTTCATAGGTGGTGAGTCCATATGACAGTTCATAGGTGGTGAGTCCATGTGACAGTTCATAGGTCGTGAGTCCATGTGACAGATCATAGGTGGAGAGTCTATGTGACAGTTCATAAGTTCATCAAAAGTTCAGTTCTTTATTAGTTGCGTTTATAAAAGCATGAAATGTGTCCTTTAGCGCCACATAGCAACACACAAGACAGAAAATGAAAATATAAAAAAATGACACATACTGTATATTCAGTAGTTCAAGTTAAATTTTAAAAACAGCACTTATGGGTAAGGGAGGCACAGTATATTGTATATTGAAGAGGCATACATACTGTATGTACTGCAGGTCAGATGGTCCCATAAAAATAGAATCTCAAGTAACACTTTCTTTGTATAGTCCATCTGTAGATGCTCTACAAACTTTCTACTAACCCTAACCCTTACCCAAACCATTATTCTAACCCTTACCCTAGCCCCAACTCGAACCTTAACCCTTACCCTAACCATTATTCTAAGCCTAACCCTAACTATAAGTTTAGCAAGCAGTTGCTTATCAACAGATAGTTTGTTGATAGTATGACCATCTGCAGAGCATCTACGGATGGAAAATCTGGACTATCCAAATAAGTTCCAGTCTATTCCTATGGGTGATTCACCCTATGTATTGAATGCTAAGGTTATGAAGGTCCCTCCCCCTCCCATGTCTGTAGGTATTCGTATGCTGGAAGGAGATGTGACGGACATGGTGGAAGCCCCATCGCTGAGCTTCAGGCAGCAGCATGTTGATATCTACTCTGCCAGCTTGGAGCCGGAGGATGACGGGAGGACGGTGGAAGGACCTGGCCATCTCCTCGCCTTAGAGAACGTCATACACACTGTGTATGTGTGTGTTTGTGTGCGTGTGTACATTAGGAAAGTTGATTATCCACTGTGTGTGTGTGTGTGTGTGTGTGTGTGTGTGTGTGTGTGTGTGTGTGTGTGTGTGTGTGTGTGTGTGTGTGTGTGTGTGTGTGTGTGTGTGTGTGTGTGTGTGTGTGTGTGTGTGTGTGTGTGTGTGTGTGTGTGTGTGTGTGTGTGTGTGTGTGTGTGTGTGTGTGTGTGTGTGTGTGTGTGTGTGTGTGTTTCCGTGTGTATATATGTATATTTGTGTGTATGAGTGTTTGTGTGTGTGTGTGTGTGTTTGTCTTAGCCTGAAAATGTGTTTGTCTGTGTGTTAGTCTTTTGCCTTGGGTTGTATGTTTACTTCTAGGATTTATTTTATCAATATGTAGATAACAGAAGATGCCCTTAGGCACAGATCTAGGATAAGCTTACGCTCTCCAAATCCTAACCTAAACCAATAATGAGGGGAATTATAATCCTAACCTAAACCAATAGTGAGGGGAATAATAAACGTAACCTAAACCAATAGTGAGGGGAATAATAAACGTAACCTAACCCAATAGTGAGGGGAATAATAAACGTAACCTAAACCAATAGTGAGGGGAATAATAAACGTAACCTAAACCAATAGTGAGGGGAATAATAAACGTAACCTAAACCAATAGTGAGGGGAATAATAAACGTAACCTAAACCAATAGTGAGCAGAATAATAAACGTAACCTAAACCAATAGTGAGCGGAATAATAAACGTAACCTAAACCAATAGTGAAGGGAATAATAAACGTAACCTAAACCAATAGTGAGGGGAATAATAAACGTAACCTAAACCAATAGTGAGGGGAATAATAAACGTAACCTAAACCAATAGTGAGGGGAATAATAAACGTAACCTAAACCAATAGTGAGGGGAATAATAAACGTAACCTAAACCAATAGTGAGCAGAATAATAAACGTAACCTAACCCAATAGTGAGGGGAATAATAAACGTAACCTAAACCAATAGTGAGGGGAATAATAAACGTAACCTAAACCAATAGTGAGGGGAATAATAAACGTAACCTAAACCAATAGTGAGCAGAATAATAAACGTAACATAAACCAATAGTGAGGGGAATAATAAACGTAACCTAAACCAATAGTGAGGGGAATAATAAACGTAACCTAAACCAATAGTGAGCAGAATAATAAACGTAACCTAACCCAATAGTGAGGGGAATAATAAACGTAACCTAACCCAATAGTGAGGGGAATAATAAACGTAACCTAAACCAATAGTGAGGGGAATAATAAACGTAACCTAAACCAATAGTGAGGGGAATAATAAACGTAACCTAAACCAATAGTGAGGGGAATAATAAACGTAACCTAAACCAATAGTGAGTGTCACGAGTCCGACCGAGGGTGGCTCCCCTTCCCGGTCAGGTGGCGCTCGGCACTCGGCGGTCGTCGTCGCCGGCCTATTAGCTGCCACTGATTGTCTTTCCTCCCCCTCCTTGTATGTTTATTGTTAGCACCTGTTAGTGAGTCATAAGTTGGGCTTTATTAGACAGCCGTCCCGGCCCGCCTGTTTCTTTGTGCGGGATTAATTATTGTGACCTTTGGTTATGTAGTAGAGGAACGTGTTTGTTCCTGGTCGTGTATTCTGCTGCACTGTTTTCGTCCCCCGTGTTTGGGGCATTTGGTTTAGAGCACCCAGTGTTGCGTGAGTGCATTAAAGAGCACAGTATTGCATTCTCTGTTTCCTGCGTCTGACTCCACACCCACGACACCCGGAGCGTTACAGAATCCTGCACCATATGGAATGGAGTCAACAGGAGCAGCAGCCAACCCTCTCCCATCGATGGAGGAACGGGTTCTCCACCACACCACCGTCCTCCATCGGATCGGATCGGCGATGGATCAAATGATGGAGAGAATGGACCGATGGGAGAGGAGTGGTCTGCTCTCTCCACCTTCGGCACCCCCGGCTCCGGACTCCCCATCTCCTGAATCCAGCACCCTCCGTCTGACGCTCCCGAGGGCTTTTTACGACAGGGCCCTTATCGACCACTACAGATGTTGTCTCCGGGAGGACGTCCGCAGGGAGCTAGCATGTCGGGACACCGCTCTTTCCCTGGATGAGCCAATCGATATGTCCATCCGATTGGACAATCTGCTGGCTTAACATCACAATACCACCGGGAATGCTAGCTAGTTTACCTAACGTTAGTTAGCTACTAATACATCAAACTTGCCAGGCGGTATATTAACTATCTGCTATCAAACTAACTTTATTGACTTGATTATTCACATCATTCTTAGCTAAGTGGTATAGGCATTGAGCATTTCAAAGGACATGGTTAATTCTCGCTCTCCACTGCAATTTCAGAGCACTCTGAATGCTGCAAGAGTGAAAGGCTCTGAATTTACAAATGGAAAATCTGACAAAGCTCTGGATTTACGAACGTCCAGAGCGAACTCTGGCACTCCAGATTGAATTTACGAACACACCCGCAATCATAAAATGTCTAGCTAGTAATTTATTATGCTAAAAATCTAGCAAGAGGTTGCATAGCAACAGCATCAACTTCCGGTAGACAGGCGAAGTGCTAGTATGCTCAACTGAAATGATACAGTTTGTTTACAGTGTACTAAAATGAACTAATAGTGTATAGTATGTAGTATATACTCATTAAGTATGTAGTATACAGTATGTTAGTATGGGTATCCGAACACACCTATTGACTTGTCAAGTCTGCTTCTCGATGCATTCCCGGTGGTATTGCGATGTTGAGCCTTTGGGTTTAGAAACTCTATCATAAAATGTCACATGGTCGTGTCGTGCCGAACTGTGTCACACGACCATTAGACCTGATGACATGTTTCTGCATGTGATCTTAGCTAGCTAACGTCGCCATGTCATCGCCTATGGGTGGCGAGCGTAATCAGGGATTTTTATTGGAGAAGCAGTTTTTAGGCATCTTCATAGTAAACTATTTGATTCTACAGTCACACAGCATTACTCTTTCTATCTGCCAGGTAACACTAGACCTTAAACAAGGCAGCAAGAAGGAGCATTCTGGGACCTCAGTCTCCACCCAAGTAACGTACCTTCCTAAAGATATCATCACTGATATCTAACTGTATTGAGAATAATATAGGTAGGACAAGGAGGTTTTCCTGACTACATGATCTGACCAGTAACAACTCTGGGCCCTAGTTACATGCCTTAGTTCCTGGCACTATAGTTACAGGTCCTATAGTTACAGACCCTAGTTACAGACCCTAGTTACAGGCCCTATAGTTACAGACCCTAGTTACAGGCCCTATAGTTACAGACCATAGTTACAGACCCTAGTTACAGGTCCTATAGTTACAGGCCCTATAGTTACAGACCCTAGTTACAGACACTAGTTACAGGCCCTATAGTTACAGGCCCTATAGTTACAGACCCTAGTTACAGGCCCTATAGTTACAGACCATAGTTACAGACCCTAGTTACAGGTCCTATAGTTACAGGCCCTATAGTTACAGACCCTAGTTACAGACACTAGTTACAGGCCCTATAGTTACAGGCCCTATAGTTACAGACCCTAGTTACAGGCCCTAGTTACAGGCCCTATAGTTACAGGCCCTATAGTTACAGGCCCTAGTTATTGGCTAAGACTTGGGCTGCAAATATTTCATTGTCAGAGAAACTCCTGGCTCTATTTATAATGTACTGAGAATATTATTTTAGTATTACGACATTATAATATGCTATACAGTCTTTTTAACTTGTGTATGTGTGACCCTGATCCAGCCCACTGCTGACTTGGAGGGATGTGTGGCACATTACTGTCAGAACGTCACAGGCCAGTCATCAGACCGCCCATGACTGGCACTACAACAGAGCTGGATACAAGGGAATCTGGTTTGATTGAATTTGTTCCCCATACTCTGTGCAAACCAAAAATGTAGTTGTTGTTCCTTTAACACTTAGCCACAGAGCACTCAAGGGGCTGTCTTTCATTTATATTTTTAATTTAATTTTCTGTTAGCATTCAAGGGAACATAGAAGGATTTAATGCAAAAACGAAGAACCATGACTGTAAAACTACACAACAAATGACAAACAACCACATTTAGGCTTTCCTATCTGATTGGCTCACTAATTGCTTCATTGATTGAGCCTATTGGTTTGTTTGTGTATTCGTTCTTCCTTCCTTCCATGCATCCTTCCTTCCTTCCAGCCATACTTCCTTCCTTCCATCCATGCATCCTTCCTTCCATCCATGCATCCTTCCATCCTTTCTTCCATGCATTCTTCCTTCCTTCCTTCCATCCATGCATCCTTCCATCCATGCATCCTTCTGTCGTGGAAATTACCACCAGAGACACCTGAAGTCAGTCTTAAATTAATCATTCTTTATTAACCGCAAGCTGGAGAGGTCACCGTCAAACTTAGATGCATAAAGTACCGGTCTGAAGTGAGCTCTGCCGAGGCAGTCCCTTTAGTTATTTTATAAACTGCTTACACAGACAAACTACATGGGCATTGTTCATAGGGTTGGTTCCTGCATGTGTCTGGCACCGTATCCTATCTTAACTTATAGAACATATTCTGGGCGTTCTGCCAAAAGGTCTGAGGGTCATGACCGTCTCCCCCTCATATCTCTCCCCGGCACCAACAGGAACCAATGATTGTATGTGACAAGATGTACAATTCAAGGCTGTCTCCAGACTATACATTTTTCCTCCACACTTCCATCCTTCCATCTAGTCATTAATTTATTAATCCGTTCATTCATTCATTGGCAGTCCAGACTGGTCCTCTTCCAGCATGTGTGTGAAGAGGCTTCCATCCAACACAGCAAGAACGGGACTGGCTGCTACCATCATGGATACAATCCTCTATTTTCTCTGAAGCATATCCATCTCCACAGATAATTATTAAGCACCATCTCTCTCTCTCTCTTTCTCTCTCTTTCTCTCTCTCTTTCTCTCTCTCTCATCCCCCTTTCTCTCCCCTCCCCCTCTCGCTCTCTTCCTTCTCCCCCTTCTCTCTCTCCACCCCCCTCTCTCTCTCTCTCTCTCTCTCTCTCTCTCTCTCTCTCTCTCTCTCTCTCTCTCTCTCTCTCATCCCACTTTCTCTCCCCTCCCCTCTCGCTCTCTTCCTTCTCCCCCTTCTCTCTCTCCATCCCCCCTCTCTCTCTCTCATCCCCCTTTCACTCCCCTCCCCCTCTCGCTCTCTTCCTTCTCCCCCTTCTCTCTCTCCATCCCCCCTCTCTCTCTGTCTCTCGCCCTCTCCATCTCTCTCTCTCCATCCCCCTCTCTCTCCATCCCTTCCCCCCACCCTCGTTATCTCCCCCTCTCTCTCTCCCCATCCCCCTCTCTTTCTTTCCCCCTTCTCTCTCACCTCTCTCCCCCCTCTCTCTTCTCTCTCTCTCCCCCATTTCTGTCCCTCTCTCCCCCCTCTCTATCTCTGTCCCCTCTCTCTCTTTCTCCCCCCCTCGCGCTCTCTCTCTCTCATATAACACAACTATTTCTTCAGGCCTTGTGATGAGGTCTGACTCCACTGGCTGCTCCAGCCATCCCCTGCAGCACGTTGTCTATCTGGAGCACGTCGTCATCCAAGTCACTATCACCCAGAGTCACAGAGGTGACCTCTCCTCTCCAGGTCACTCATTTCACATGTACTGTATGGGCCAAACCGAGCTGAACTGTACTGAGCTGTCCTGGTTACACATCCACCCATAGTTGCTGGAACCGTGAAAACAACAATGTAAAAAGGGACTATCTGAGCCAACACAATACGGTTCAGGTTGGCATATTAGTGTTAAGGGTATTATACTGTAGTATGGTCACTCCACCCATCATAACAAACCCTAAATATATTTTTGATGATACTAACTGGCTGATGTGCTGAGTGAGTTAAAGTGATAGTTACTTCGAAATTAGTCTCTCCAATTTTGTCTTACCTAAAACGTGGTCCATGTCCCACACCATCTGCTGTAGAAGCCAGATACATCCCTCAATGCCAAATTAATAGGAAATGTAGAATCACACAACAGATGGCATGGGACGTGGACTCATGTGGACATTGGATGACATTGGGTATGAAAACGTACTGACAAACTTTGTATTTGGAGAGAATCAAGAAGTGACAGTGTACCAAGGCCTGTGTTGAATCTTGGTTTGGGTCACAGTGGCAGTATATCATGCAATGGTTGCGTTTTGGTCCTGGTCACAATGGCACTATATGTAGGATCTGAGTGTACAAAACATTACGAACACTTTAATAATATTGAGTTGCACCCCCACCTTTTGCCCTCAGAACAGCCTCAATTCGTCAGGGCATGGACTCTACAAGGTGTCCAACGCGTTCACAGGGATGCTGGCCCATGTTGACTCCCGTGTTTACCACAGTTGTGTCAAGTAGGCTGGGTGGTGGAGAATTCTTGATACATAAGGGAAACTATTGAGCATGAAAAAGCCAACAGCATGGCAGTTCTTGACACAAACCGGTGCACCCTGGCACTGACTAATATACCCCGTTCAAATGCACGTAAATCTTTTGAGAGACTCATCATCAGTCATACCTGGACTTTATTACTCCCCTTGATTACCTACCCTTTATATAGCACTCTTTTGTTATCAGTCATCAGGTATAATTCTTTATATTTCTATATCAGACGCTTCTCTTGGTTTGTATCGCTCCATGTTCATTATTATTAAACTCTGCACCTGTTTCCTGAATCCTTGCGTCTACGTTACAGAATACTACCTCAACAAATAGAAGCAGCAGTTAACCAAGACATCTCCCAGATGGTCGGCGAACAGGGACACCTCCTTCATCAACACCATGACATCTCCCAGATGGTCGGCGAACAGGGACACCTCCTTCATCAACACCATGACCAGCTGGCTCATTTGGGGACGGCGACGGATGAGGTAACCCATGTTCTTTCAACATTACTCAAGTGGCATCATCTCCAAACAGTGGATGATTCTCTATCACAAATCGACCCAGCGAGCCAGTAATCGCGATGGCCATCCGTCTAGATAACCTTCTTCGGGGGCATTGGTAGCCCCATCGCCTCTCTCCCTCCTCCGTTGATCATTCTGAGTCAGAGCCTGAACCCATGGAGGTGGGGGCCACATGTCTCTCCGCGGCTGAGCGACGCCCTCGTAGACAGCTAGGGCTCTGTCCTTATTACGGACAGGAGGGGCACCAGTTTCAACGGTGTCCAATACGTTCTACCCGGGGTCCACAGGAGCAGTGGGACAGCCACTTGTTCATCCAACGAAGCCTTCCGCCTACTAAAGAGTCGCTTCACCTCCACCCAACATCCAGATCCTTCGCTGCCCTTCATAGTGTTGGTGGACGCTTCAAAAGTAGGTGTGGGGGCTGTCCTGTTCCAACGTCAAGGTAATTCACAGAAATTGTATCCATGTGCATATTACTCAAAAAAGCTGTCTCTTGCAGAGACAAACTATGATGTTGGCGATCGGGAGCTCCTGGCGGTGAAGTTGGCATTAGAGGAGTGCAGATACTGGCTCGAGGGCACCCAGGAGCTATTTCTCATCCGCACTGACCATCAGAACTTGGAGTACATATGGACGGCGAGGTGATTGAACCCTCACCAAGCCAGGTAGGCCCTTTTATTCACCAGATTCGATTTCACGCTGACATATTGCCCAAGTTAAAAAAAACATCAAAGCCGATGCCCTGTTCCGTCTCTATAATTCGGGAGAGGTTCCTGTCTTGAGTGCACCCATAATCCCACCCTAGATGTGGGCATTCGCAAGGCCCTGGAGAGGGAACCCACACCTGCCACCTGTCCTCCTGAGCGCATCTATGTTCCCACAGATGTGTGCACCCAGGTCAATAACCGATCCAGTATCCCAAGGAACTTGAAACTCTCGACCCGCTCCACTACAGTCCATCGATGTGAACATGGGAGTGTTCGGCCTCCTTTTCCCGTTGTCCACGATCATCTCCTTTGTCGTGCTCACGTTCAGGGAGATGTTGTTGTCCTTGCACCACACTGCCAGATCTCTGACCTCCTCCCTATAGGCTGTCTCATCATTGTCGGTGATCAGGCCTACCACTGTTATGTCGTCAGCAAACTTAATGATGGTGCTGGAGTCATGCTTTGACCTGCAGTCGTAGGTAAATAGGGAGTAAAGGAGGGGACTAAGCACGCACCCCTGAGGGTCCCACATGTTGAGGATCAGCGTGGCAGATGTGTTGTTTCCTACCCTTACCACCTGGGAGCAGCTCGTCAGGAAGTCCAGGATCCAGTTGCTGAGGGAGGTGTTTAGTCCCAGGACCCTTAGCATAGTGATGAGCTTTGTGGGCACTATGGTGTTGAACGCTACGGTGTAGAACGCTGAGCTGTAGTCAATGAAAAGCATTTTCACATAGGTGTTCCATTTGTCCAGGTGGGAAAGGGCAGTGTGGAGTGTGATTGTGTCATCTGTGGATCTATTGGAGTGGGTCTAGGTTTTCTGGGATGATTATATTGATGTGAGCCATGACCAGCCTTTCAAAGCACTTCATGGCTACTGACATGAGTGCTACTGGGCGGTAGTCATTTAGGCAGGTTACCTTCGCTTCCTTGGGCACAGGGACTATGGTGGTCTGCTTGAAACATGTAGGTATTACTATTATTTCAGGGAGAGGTTGAAAATGTCAGTGATGACAGTTGCCAGTTGGTCCGCACATGCTCTGAGTACACGTCCTGGTAATCCGTCTGGCCCTGCGGCCATTGAATGTTGACCTGTTTGAAAGTCGTGCTCACATCGGCTATGGAGAGCGTGATCACACAGTCGTCGGGAACAGCTGTTGCTCTCATGCATGCTTCAGTGATGCTTGCCTCGAAGCGAGCATAAAAGGCATTTCATCTGGTAGGCTCGCGTTACTGGGGAGCTCACGGCTGGGTTTCCCTTTATAGTCCGTAATAGTTTGCAAGCCCTGACAAATCTGATGAGAGTCAAAGCCGGTGAAGTAGGATTTTATCTGTCCTGATTAAATCCTACTTCATAGTCCTGTATTGATGCTTTGCCTGTTTGATGTTTCGTCAGAGGGGAGAGCAGGATTTCATATAAGCATCCGGATTATTGTCCGGCTGCTTGAAAGTAATAGCTCTAGCCTTTAGCTCGGTGTGGATGTTGGCTGTAATCAATTGCGTCAGGTTGGGATATGTGCGTAAGGTCGCTGTGGGGACGACGTCGTCGATGCACTTATTAATGAAGCCAGTGACTGATGTGGTGAACTCCTCAATGCCATCGGATGAATCCCAGAACATTTTCTAGTCTGTGGTAGCAAAAAGGTCCTGTAGAGTAGCATCAGCGTCATCTGACCACTTCAGTATTGAGTGAGTCACGGGTACTTACTGCTTTAGTTTTTGCGTTTAAGCAGGAATCAGGAGGATGTAATTACGGTCAGATTTGCCAAATGGGGGGCGATGGAGAGCATTGTAAGCATCTCTGTGTGTGGAGTAAAGGTGGTCTAGAATGGTTGCACGTGACATAGAAATCAGGTCAAACGGATTTAAGTTTGCCTGCATTAAAGTCCCCGGCCACTAGGAGTGCTGCTTCTGGATAAGCATTTTCTTGTTTGCTTATGGCCTTATACAGCTCATTGAGTGCGGTCTTCATACCAGCGTCGGTTTGTGGTGGTAAAAAGATGACTATGAAAAATATGGATGAAACCTCTCTTGGTAGATAACGTGGTCTACAGCTTATCATGAGGTACTCTACCTCAGGCGAGCAATACCTAGAGACTACCTTAATATTAGACATTGCTCACCAGCTGTTTAGTCCATCTGAAAAGTACTGGTAGCCCACCTTGGCGCAGGAAGTCCCTCATTATGTCAATTCCTGTTCCATATGTGCCCAATCCAAATACCCCGGAACGCTCCAGCAGGGAAACTCCTTCCCGTGCCTCAGCATCCCTGGTCTCATCTGTCCATTGACTGTCACTGATCTCACCTCTTCTGTTGGTTTTACCACAATTTTGATGATAGTGGAAAGATTCTCTAAATCATTACATTTCATCCCTCTCTCTGGTCTACCTACTGCTCTTCAGGTCGCTGAGGCATTGTTCCAGCATGTCTTTCAGCGCAATGGCCTTCCCGGAGGATATTGTCTCCAATCGTGGCCCCCAATTCACATCACGTGTATGGAAGGCTTTCATGGAAAAGCTGGGGGTCACAGTCAGCCTCACTTCCTGGTACTGGCTTCAGTCTACGTTACAGTCTTGCCCATTCACCCTCTGAATGGCACACATACACAATCCATGTCTAAATTGTCTCAAGGCTTAACAGTCCTTCCTTAACCTGCCTCCTCCCCTTCACCTACACTGATTGATGTGGATTTAACAAGTGACATCAGTAAGGGATCATAGATTTCACCTGGATTCACCTGGTCAGTCTATGTCATGGAAAGAGCCGGTGTTCTTAATATTTTTTACACTCAGTGTATTACACAATGGTTGTGTTTTGGTCCAGGCCTCTTGACCACTCTACTGAAGGCTTCCAGAGATGGAAGTTCCTGACCACTCACTGCTGGGAGGAGAAAGCAGCAGGAGAATGGAGTATGGAGATCCTGGATACTACCTCTCAACAGAAGGACAACGGTGAATCAGGTCTGCCATTCAATACCACAAAAAGTACACCAGATATCAAATAATGCAATTCGTGAGTAGGGCCCTAAGGTATTTCCTGATCATGTGACCATGCCAGGAAAAACTCAGGTCCCTAGTTGATCCTGGTCAGGTCATGTGATCAGGAAAAACTATGGTTTGTTTCCTCTCTTGTCCACAGGGAAATTGAGTGTTCTTTAGTGCTTTATAGCACCTCAGAGAACACATACTCCCTGCGGCGTGAGCAAGACCGCTCAGCAGAGCTGCCAGCTGATGGTGGTGACCTTCCTCTTACCCGCTGTCACAGAACAACTCTGGTACAAGACAACACACAATTATCACACCCTTTTATAGCCAAGCCAACGGAATCCAACTACTAATTGTAGCCTGTATCAGATTTATATGTGTTTAAGGAGTAGCTTTTCAACCTCTCTTTTGTAGTCCTATTTTCTTATCCATTTTGTTGTCCTATTTTCTTATCCATATCTCACAATATGCCGTGCGGCTCTGCGGATTTGAAATCTGTAGGATGGAATATTCAGTATATGTCCCATGTGGAGACAATCCTAGTAATGCAACATCATCCAACCAACCAACGAGGCATGTGCTTTTTCTCTTATAGGATGTGTGTGTCTGCGTGCCTGGCAGGATTCTGGTGTGACAGACGCCCTATTGCCTAAGTAGTGCGCTACTTTTGGCTAGAGTCTCATAGAGTTCTGGTCCAAAATAGGGCACTGTATAAGGAATAGAAGGCGATTTCAGAATTGCCCCCTATGTTGTGAGGCTGAGAGATGAAGACAGGTCTCCTCCCACCAGTAGTCTAGGGAGGACATTATATATCCATTGTATGTCCCTATTGTGGTCCCATTTTGGGATCCTGGTGACTTGGGAGGGGTAGAGAATAATGTGTAGGCAGTTTTTTTTATGATATTATGCTGTATTGTTGTAAAAACAAGATGATGTCTCTACTGAATACATGCTTAATGAACAATGCATTTATGTCAACTGGAGTGGACTTATATTTAGCTATATGAACGCTTCTATTGTTGTGTTTTCCCTACAGATGTGAATGTGTGCAGGAAGCGCATTGGAAATGCTTGAGATGCACCTCTGCGAACATCTGTACGGAACGCAAACCAGGCACAACCAATCCCTCTGATGACCCCTGAATTACCAACTCGTGCATTTCTACTCCGTACACAGTGATTCTCCATCTCAGCCACAGAGAATACTAATTCACACACTCACAGAGATTCTAAATCTATTGCAAACAAAACAAACTCCTATCTTTGTCATATAATTTTGGAGTGTGCTCTCTGGGTCGGAACACTGAGCCTAGATAATGGTTGCTCTCTCTAGCTCCCTCTCTCTCTGCCTCTCTTCTCTCTCCATCCCTCTCTCTCTCTCTTTCTCTCTCCATCCCTCTCTCTCTCTTTCTCTCTCCATCCAGCTCAAATCAAATTTTATTGGTCGCATACACATATTTAGCAGATGTTATTGCTGGTGTAGCAAAATGCTTGTTGTTCCTAGCTCCAACAGTGTAGTAATATCTAACAATTCACAACAATACACACAGAGCTAAAAGTTAAATAATGGAATTAAGAAATATATAATATTATGACAAGCAATGTCTGAGTCCGGAAAAATACAGTATATATATGTGATGTATAGACATTATGGACAGTATGTGGATTGAATATTTACATCTGTAGAATACGTAGGATAGAATAGTGTATATAGAGCAATTGTTGAATAGGATGGTATTGACTAGAATATAGTATATACATATAAAATGAGTAAAACTGTATGTAAACATTATTAAAGTGACCAGTGTTCCAATATTAAAGTGACCAGTGATTCCATGTCTATGTACATAGGGCAGCAGCCTCTAAGGTGAAGTATTGAGTAACCGGGTGGTAGCTGGCTAGTGACAGTGACCGAGTTCAGGGCACAGTACTGGGTGGAAGCCAACTAGTGATGACTATTTAACAGTTTGTAGCGCGGCTTTTGATAATCCTTGGTTGGGGTCGAAGCAAATTATTTGTTGCGATAGCAAACGTAATAAGATGGTGGTCCGATATTTGACTATTATTTGCCATGACTACAAGTTCTGATAGGAATTCAGGGAACTCAGTGCCTTTGTGTTTCCCATGTAGAAGAGTATCAGGAATGCCATGGAAGTGCCATGCATGTGACGCCACGTGTCTGAAGTGTACAGGCCCAAAGACAGAAGACACCCCTCTAGGTGAGTCTATGGTGAGGACTGTATCAGCTGTAGCCCCTCTAGGTACGTCTATGGTGAGGACTGAATCAGCTGTTGCCCCTCTAGGTAAATCTATGGTGAGGACTGAATCAGCTGTAGCCCCTCTAGGTAAATCTATGGTGAGGACTGAATCAGCTGTAGCCCCTCTAGGTAAGTCTATGGTGAGGACTGAATCATCTGTAGCCCCTCTAGGTACGTCTATGGTGAGGACTGAATCAGCTGTAGCCCCTCTAGGTAAGTCTATGGTGAGGACTGAATCAGCTGTAGCCCCTCTAGGTAAGTCTATGGTGAGGACTGTATCATCTGTAGCCCCTCTAGGTAAGTCTATGGTGAGGACTGAATCAGCTGTAGCCCCTCTAGGTAAGTCTATGGGTGAGGACTGAATCAGCTGTAGCCCCTTTAGGTAAGTCTATGGTGAGGTCTGAATCAGCTGTAGCCCCTCTAGGTAAGTCTATGGTGAGGACTGTATCAGCTGTAGCCCCTCTAGGTAAGTCTATGGTGAGGACTGTATCAGCTGTAGCCCCTCTAGGTAAATCTATGGTGAGGACTGTATCAGCTGTAGCCCCTCTAGGTAAATCTATGGTGAGGACTGTATCAGCTGTAGCCCCTCTAGGTAAGTCTATTGGTGAGGACAGTATCAGCTGTAGCCACTCTAGGTAAGTCTATGGTGAGGACTGTATCAGCTGTAGCCCCTCTCAGTAAGTCTATGGTGAGGACTGTATCAGCTGTAGCCCCTCTAGGTAAGTCTATGGTGAGGACTGTATCAGCTGTAGCCCCTCTAGGTAAGTCTATGGTGAGGACTGTATCAGCTGTAGCCCCTCTCAGTAAGTCTATGGTGAGGACTGTATCAGCTGTAGCCCCTCTAGGTAAGTCTATGGGTGAGGACTGTATCAGCTGTAGCCCCTCTAGGTAAGTCTATGGTGAGGACTGTATCAGCTGTAGCCCCTCTAGGTAAATCCATGGTGAGGACTGAATCAGCTGTAGCCCCTCTAGGTAAATCTATGGTGAGGACTGTATCATCTGTAGCCCCTCTAGGTAAGTCTATGGTGAGGACTGAATCAGCTGTAGCCCCTCTAGGTAAGTCTATGGGTGAGGACTGAATCAGCTGTAGCCCCTTTAGGTAAATCTATGGTGAGGACTGTATCAGCTGTAGCCCCTCTAGGTTCATTGAAGTGACATACTGTATAGTTCAGCCATGGATGTAAAACGGTGATATAATATTATGTTCCTCTCTGACCTCTGTTGCTCTCTTCCTGTGTCATCCTGTCCGAGACACTTATTTTTACAAATAAAAAGTGCATTCTGGTAACTTTCCATTCCCTTTTGGTAACATTAGAAAATACAAAAACACAATTATCCAAGAGGATAAACAAAAAGGTCCAGCACTTTTTACAGGCAATGAAAGTTCCAGATTGACTGCCAAAGTTTAAAGTTTTGTTTGTCACATGCACATGTAAAGTGAAGTATTGGAAGCAAATGTAGTTTAATAGTTAGGTGCTGTTGACTCATTGTCTCAGGTCTCTGGATGAGGGTCTCTGTGTGCCCAGGGGAAGTACCAGTCTGATGGCAGTCCCACCTGTGTGACCACACCTGTGCCAAGTGCCTGGATGGAGGGCCTGCCAACTGCACCAGCTGTAACACTGGTGTGGGCAAAGGACAGCTGTCATTCAAACTGGCATGGTCCAGTGGACATGTGCTCTTGCTCTGGGACAAACAAACACACCATGCTTCTACATCTACATTGATTGCTGTTTGGGGTTTTAGGCTGGGTTTCTGTATAGCACTTTGTGATATCGGCTGATGTAAAAAGAGCTTTATAAATGCATTTGATTGATTGATCGCATTTATACCACTAACAAAATTATATTTGACTGTAACAGACTAATTTGTGTAATCTGTCTACCTACCTTCCTGCCTGTCTGTCTACTTGTTTCCCTCAGATTCAACAAGGACCGCGGACTGTAACTCCTCCTACTACATCACTGATGGATGTCTGTCTCTTTCTGTCCCCATGTCTGTCGTATGTCTGTCTCTGTATGTCTGTCGTCGTCCCCCCCCCCCACACTCACACACCTCTCTCTCTCTCTTGAAGGTGAGGTGGAGGATCCAGATTGGGATGACTGTTTGGCCTGTGAGGAGGGCTGTAAGAAGTACTGTGTAAGTTAGTCTATCCCATGTAAACCTTTCCTGAACTCCTATCTAACAGTTTGAGCACGGTTGTTGAGGGCCATGGGGAGAGAAGTAGGATGAGAGGATGTTCCTCAGATAACCCCAAGCATTGCCTATTCTGCACTGACAGCTTTTACAAGTAAATAGGAATGGAAATGTTACAAAATATGTTCTTAATCTTAAAGCTGGAATCTGTGAACGGTGAAACTGTCACCTCCGTTTGCGATATTACAACAACCAAGAAGTTACTTCGAACAACAAACAGTTTTATTTTTTCACTCCCTGCTGCTGTTATCTTGGACCAGGTGTCTCTTAAAAGTATATATCAATTTTAAACTAACCTTGATAAATAAAGCTTGAATAAAAAGTATAATTGCACGCACGATAAAAGAGCAGATAGTGTACAGCTATCGGCCTCTTCTCTGTTTCAGCAACAAAACAAAAGCAATAACAGTGGTGCTGTTTCCCTTTATGTGGATTTAATGTTAATGAAACTCCCCTTATATTATCAAATGTGACCCCAACTCTTAATTAATGTGTGATATGTAAAGCTATGGGTAAGTGTGGAAGATGACACAAACCAACCTCCCCCATGGGTTTAAATTCCAAGATGGCTACTACAAGAACTGCCCAGCGAAGACATACAGCATAGAGGTGGAGATGACCTGTGTGCCGTGTGATGAGAAGTGTATTAGCTGTGACGAACACGAATGCTACTGGTGTCAGACCGACCTCTTCTTATCAGGTAAGGATTGGGTGTGCGTGTGTGTACTATTGTGTGTGTGTGTTCTTGAATGTTTTAAGGTATGCTCTGTTCCACCCAGAGGGGAAATGTGTGCCAGAGCATCCAGACGGTTTCTACGGAGATGAGGACAACCAGGAGTGTGAGGAGTGTCAATTTGACTGTGTGACGTGTAACGGTCCCAACATTAACGATAGTGTGTTGTGTGAGGAGGGGAAGAGCCTGGAGGAAGGGGAGTCTGAGGAGGGGAGGAGCCTGGAGGAAGAGGGGGGGAGGAGCCTGGAGGATGTGGAGTGTGAGGAGGAGAGGAGCCTGGAGGAAGGGGAGGGGAGGAGCCTGGAGGATGGAGAATGTGAGGAGGAGAGGAGCCTGGAGGAAGGGGAGTCTGAGGAGGGGAGGAGCCTGGAGGAAGAGGAGGGGAGGAGCCTGGAGGATGGGGAGTGTGAGGAGGAGAGGAGCCTGGAGGAAAGGGAGTGTGAGGAGGAGAGGAGCCTGGAGGAGAGGAGCCTGGAGGAAAGGGAGTGTGAGGAAGGGAGGAGCCTGGAGGAAGAGGGTGTGAGGAGGGGATGAGGAAGGGGAGTGTGTCTCTGACCAGGAGTCCTGCCCTGCTAACACCTTCCTCAGTGGTGAGATTTAAAGGATCACTTTACTGGAAAAATAACCAGATAAGGGGGTATTCAGAAGTTCACCTATACTGCAGAAAACCATTTGGTACGAAGTGAATATTACCACACTCGCAGGGCAATTTCATAAATATATTTCATTACACAGGTTATTGATAGATGATTGCTAATGACTTGGCAGTCTTGACTTTACCCTGCAAGAGAGTTTGTCACATTGATGATGTGCCTTGCTGCAGCGAAGGCATTTTGTAACAGCAACTTTTTAATCCCACCGACTGTGGTTGTAGGCTATGATTATAATGAGAATCATTCGTTGGTACTTTATGATCTTTCCCCTGCAGGGGAAGGAGAGTGTGAGGCCTGCCATGCTTCATTTGACTCATGTTCAGGAGAGGAGGAGAACCAGTGTAAAACCTGTGTAAATGGTCTGTCATACCATAGTTCTGCCTGTCAATTTGTCAGTGTGTGTAGTGTCAGACTGTGTGTGTAGTGTTTGTTTCCTGTGAGGTCAGCTTAACCCTGTGAAAAGAGAAAGATAAGCACATCTCACTAGTTCAGTTGCAGTCCTCTGACTGCATTAATTAAAGCATTCCATTCTTTCTGACCGTGGCAGTGTGTGTTCTGACCGTATCCTCCCTGTGCTCCTCTCAGGGCGGTTCCTGTCGGCAGAGCAGGTGTGTGTGTTGAAGTGTCCAGCGGGCTCGTTCGCCAGCAGGCTGAGCTGTGTGTGTGTGCAATGTGTGGACACACAGCGCTGCTCCTGCTGTCAGGTGGTACGCAAGGCCCCGCTCTACCTGCAGGATGGACAGTGTGTTCGTCAATACCAGAAGTTAGAATCAATGATGTATAGTATATAAACCCTGGAATCCTGATGCTATGTATTGACCATTGAGAGGCTTTGAAGCCTTCAGTCAGCCATATTGGCTCTCCCCAGACGAAGCAGTCTTACATAGGAATGAATGGAATTCTACAGTATTTCAATGAAATATTTCATGACCAAAGGTAATGAGGTTAAGAATGAACTAAATTAAGGAGAGGACCAGACTTGAATGCAACCACTAACTAGTTACCTTGAATGTACAGTAGCTCCCTAACAACTCAACAAGCACCAGCTGATACAAATTGCCTCCACACCTGTTTGCAATGCTTTAACTAGTTGCCTTTAAAGAAGCTCCTCAACAAACATCATCTGCAAATCATTGCTAATCAGCTTCCCCACCTGTCCTCACTTTCCTTAATTACCTGCCACCCTACTTAATCCTAATCAAACTAACATTCCTCCTCTTTGTTCTGCAATGTCGTGTTGCACAGCTCTGTGCATGACCAGCCTTATCAAGAGTCGCCGCATAACAAGTTAATTGTAATGTTTTGTTGCAGCTCACACCTGCTCCCGTCAGGCTAGCTCCCTAAGCTCTACTCTGTTCGTCTCTCAACCTCGCTTGTGGTGTTTCATTCTTTAGAGTTTTATTTAGTTTTCAATTGCTGTCTTCAGTCTCTTTATATCCATCGTTCTTCTCATATCACGGACCGGCAAGCTACCTGCTTTCACCACATTTCCCCTCAGCTCTGCGGCTTATTTCCCATCGCGCTCTCCTGAGGGAATTTCCAATTTCCACTATACACTGCCCTGCTTCACCGAATGCACTAGCGCATCTCCCGGCCACATGCAAGCCGCATGGCCCACTCCTTGGTGGACCTGTGAGGCCGTGCTGCCAATCATCGCTTCTGAGTCCCACCTATTCAACCATCAGTACAATAATTCATTTTGTAATACAATACATTCATTTCCATTCACATTAAGGGTAATTGATAAAAGCTACTTGGCACTCTTCATTATGCTATTAATTTAGTGTGTCCGGGGTCATGTGTGACACACTTCATGTGACTGCAGGCCTCACAGTATCATATTGCATACTTTTTTTAATGGTGTCCGTCCAGCCATGATTGTTCTCACTTGTTATTTTGCTCTCTTGTGCCCCTTCCACTAAACTACTTCTCCCTATCTCCGGTTGGTTGGCTATGGCTGCCCCTCCTGCCGGGACCACAACCACCACACACGTTGCCTACCGAATGATGACACCACTCAGCCGAGAGCCACCATGACATCCCCTGATATATCTGCTGCATATTCATTCCAACACCACCAACTCGGCCTCAGCCTCAGATAAGGCCTCAGACTTCAACCCAGGCCCCCAAACCATTTTCGGATGTGGCTTCTCTCCCAGCCTCCGATTACGACTTGGCATCCGACACAGCCTAAGTCCTTGCAGCTACAGCTCAAGTTTGCGGATGACACAACAGTGGTAGGCTTGATTACCAACAACGACGAGACGGCCTACAGGGAGGAGGTGAGGGCCCTCGGAGTGTGGTGTCAGGAAAATAACCTCACACTCAACGTCAACAAAACTAAGGAGATCATTGTGGACTTCAGGAAACAGCAGAGGGAACACCCCCCTATCCACTCCACATTGATGGAACAGTAGTGGAGAGTGTAGTAAGTTTTAAGTTCCTCGGCGTACACATCACAGACAAACTGAATTGGTCCACCCACACAGACAGCATCGTGAAGAAGGCGCAGCAGCAAATAAAATTTGATTTGATATGATTTGATGACTGACCTGCGACCTCTCACTGCCCCGGTCTCCATGCCGGTAGTGAACTACCTGCATCCAACAGCTGCTCTGGCCCCCCAGCTCCCTTTCCTCTTGCTACTATTTTTCTCTGGTCCCACTGGACCTGTGACTGTTGCTCAGGCAGTGGCTCACTTACCCTCTGCCAGCGATGGTCTATCTCTCAGCATACTGCTTCCTCTACTCCCCTCTCATGCTCTTTCTCTGATGGCCATTGCCTGCTCTAGCCTCTTGACTACATCTTCACAGCCTCTGGCTCCTTTTGGGTCTCATTGTCCCTGTGACCGTTGCTCCGGCAGTGGCTCACCCACTATCTGCTAGTGTTAACCTCTCTTTCCCTCCATGTCTCGCTGACTTCTGGCTACCTTGCCAATCTTCACAGCCTCTGCACCCTCCTCCCACTCTCACTGTCCCTCTGCACTGTCTCCCCTCTCTGCCAGGAATGACCTCTCACTTCCCCACCTACTCAGTCAATTATGTGCTCACTGCCACCACAGCGGTCCGGTCCCTGGCCCTCCTAGTCGCGAACCTGTCCCAGTTCAGTGAAACAACCGTCTGCACCATCACAGCCTCTTGCACCGTTCCCCTTCTCAGGTCCAGCTGGCGCCGTGTCTACGGCTACAGCAGCGGCTCATCCCCTCTCTGCCAGTGACGACACTCTCTTCCCCCCCCAGGGATCACTAGCCCGGTGAGTGCTGCAGCGGCTCACCCCCTCTTTCTGCCAGTGACAACACTCTCTTCCCCCCCAGGGATCACTAGCCCGGTGAGTGCTGCAGCGGCTCACCCCCTCTTTCTGCCAGTGACAACACTCTCTTCCCCCCCAGGGATCACTAGCCCGGTGAGTGCTGCAGCGGCTCACCCCCTCTTTCTGCCAGTGACGACACTCTCTTCCCCCCCAGGGATCACTAGCCCGGTGAGTGCTGCAGCGGCTCACCCCCTCTTTCTGCCAGTGAGGTCCTCTTCCCACCTCGGGCTGGCCTGTGACAGCTGCTCCCATGTTGACACAATCTTCCTCTCCACCAATGACTACCTCAAACTTAGCCACTTGTCCTGTGACCTCCACCCCTGCAGTGCCTCACCTTCTCAACCAGCGATATGTGCCTGCTCCCCCCTCCTGTGGCTTGGCCCCTGCTCCCCCCTCCTGTGGCTTGGCCCCTGCTCCCCCCCCCCTTCTGTGGCTTTCTTTCAGTTCAGTGAGCTGATTGCTTTGATGTTTTCACTGCTTGCCCCAGCCCCGCCCTCTGGCTCACCATTCCCTCTACTTGGGACTCCAAGCCAAACTCTACATTCCACCCTCTGGATCTTTCATCTGCTGCCCTTGGATTCGTTTATCTGGCCCATGCTCATTCCTGACATCATTCCATTTCCTCATACATATTCTAAACCCATTTCAATGTCTGGTTCTTAAACTCATCAACATGTATTTGTCATTGTAGTGGGTACCGTAACATTACTATTCTAAAGAAATGCATGTTTTATTTGTATGTTTAGCTCGCATAATTTTAATTTAAAGTAGGCATTAAGGTGTACCAAAACATTTCTGAAGGTCCCCAAGAATACAGTGCCCTCCATTCTTAAATTTTAAGTTTGGAACCACCAAGACACTTCCTAGAGCTGGCCGCTAGGGGCCAAATTGAGCAATCAGAGGAGAAGGTTGTTGGTCAGGGAGGTGACCAAGAACCCGATGGCCACTCTGATAGAGCTTGAGTTCCTCGTGGAGATGGGAGAGCCTTCCAGAAGGACAACCATCTCTGCAGCACTCCACCAAATCAGGCCTTCATGGTACTCAGTAAAAGGCACATGACCGCCTGCTTGGAGTTTGCAAAAATGCATCTAAAGGACTCTGACAATGAGAAACAAGATTCTCTGGTCTGATGAAACCAAGATTGAACTCTTTGGACTGAATGCCAAGCATCACGTTGGGAGGAAACCTGGCACCATGCCTACAGTGAAGCATGGTGGTGGCAGCATCATGTTATGGGGATGTTTTTCAGTGCCAGATACTGGGAGACTAGTCAGGATTGAGGGTAAAGATGAACGGAGCAAAGTATAGAGATCCTTGATGAAAACCTGCTCTAGAGCACACAGGACCTCAGACTGGGGCGAAGGTTCACCTTCCAACAGGACAATGACCCTAAGCACACATCCAAGACAATGCAGGAGTAGTTTCGACACTAGTCTCAATGTCCTTGAGTGGCCCAGCCAGAGCCTGGGCTTGAACCCGATCAAACATCTCTAGAGAGACTTGAAAATAGCTGTGCTGCGATGCTCCCCATCTAACCTGACCGAACTTGAGAGGATCTGCAGAAAATAATTTGAGGAACTCTCCAAATACAGGTTTCCCAACCTTGTAGCGTCATACCCAATAAGACTTGAGGCGGTAATCGCTGCCAAAGGTGTTTCAACAAAGTACTGAGTAAAGGGTCTAAATTAGGGTTGGAAACTTTCTGGTAAATGATTGGAATTTCCCATGGGAAATTAAAGCCCTGGAATTTTGGGAATTCTGCTTAAATTCATCAAAAGTTAGCTTTTAACAGTGAACCTTTTTTTTGTGGGATACAGATCTTATGGCATATTTTGGTTAAACTATCCCCAATTCAATGGAATTGCAACCCTCTGCATGCACATGTGCAGTGCATTCTTCCATCACATGTACAGATGATTCTCAAGATCTTGCACACTAATGAGACGCTATTGAGCCCACACTACTACACTGAGCCAAGGACTACATTCTTTCTGGTAAGTTTTGATTAATTGTCATGTATTGTCATGTTATGTCTTGTTCCTGTTCTTTCTCTTCTCTTCGTTTCCCCCTGCTGGTCGTATTAGGTTACCTTCTCTCCCTCTATCTCTCTCTCTCTCTATGGTCCCTTTCCTTCTCCCAGCTGTCCCTCATTCTCCTATAACGACCTCATTTACTCTATCACGCCTGTTCCCGCTTTTCCCTCTGTCTTTGTCGGATTCTCGTTTGCTTCGCCCTTGTTCTGTCCTGTCGTAATCTGCCTCTTCATTAGATGCTGCATTTGATCAGGTGCCTCTGTCCTCTACGGCCCGCGCCTACCCGGAGGGACCTGCAGTCTGTTGCCGCTCGCCCTGCTATTCTCCTCTATTGCTAGAAGGGGACTAGTCAACCGATACATCTGAAGAGGATTTATGTTTTCCCTGTGTTTGAACATTAAAAGACTCTGTTTCTGTTAAACTGCTTTTGGGTCCTCACTCACCTGCATAACATTAATACTGGATGGGGTGAATATAGTTTATGACATGATTTTCTTTGTTAACTAGTAAATAGTAGCCGACAGCAAAGCGTGTTGTAATTCATTTCTAACTTGTTAACAAGTTCTGCTAGTTAGTTTTTGCTACCATGTGGGTTTTAGCTTGCTTGAGCCTGCTAACTGAGTTTCACTTTAAAACATTTATCTTAAAAAGGAGTTGTTTAAACTTTTTTTACTCCATTTTTTTCTAATCTTTACAGGAAAATGCCATGGGCACTATCTGATGTGTGGAGACATTTCACACAAGCTAATGTAGAAGGAAAATATGTGTACATTTGCAAATACTGTGCCAAATCATATGTGAAGAATGCAACAAAGATGCAGAATCATCTGGCCAAGTGCATAAAGTTCCCTCAGTGCTCACAACAAGCAACCTCTGACAAAAGTCCCTCTACTTCTATTCAAGGTGAAAATGATGAATCAGACACCTTATCGATAGCAACAGCTCATGGTCCTGCTGGAATCAGAAGTTTTGACTCGATGGAGGAGCGTAGTCAGAGAAATGCTGATGAATGTCTTGCTCTGTATGCAACTGGTTCACCTCTGATGCTCACAGGCAATGTGTATTGGAAGAGATTTCTGAATGTTCTTTGCCCAGCATACACCCCTCCAACCAGCCATGATTTATATACTAATTTGCTGGATGCAGAGTTCAATAGAGTTAAAGTGAAGGTCAAACAAATCATAGAGAAAGCAGACTGTATTGCAATCATATCAGATGGGTGGTTGAATGTTCGTGGGCAAGGAATAATGAACTACATCTCCACCCCTCAACCAGTATTCCACAAGAGCACAGACACAAGGGACAACAGACACCGGTCTCTACATTGCAGATGAGCTGAAGGCAGTTATCGATGACCTTGAACCACAGAAGGTATTTGCACTGGTGACAGACATCTGCTAACATGAAGGCTGCTTGGTCTAAGGTGGAGTAGTCCTACCCTCAATCACACCCATTGGCTGTGCTACTCATGCATTGAATCTACTCAAGGACATCATGGCACTGAAAACAATGGATACTCTACAAGAGTGCAAAGGAAACGGTTAGGTATGTGAAGGGACATCAAGTTATAGCAGCAATCTACCTCAACAAGTAAAGTGAGAGTAAGAGCACCGCATTGAAGCTGCCCAGCAACACCCGTTGGAGTGGTGTTGTCATGGTTGACAGTCTCCTGGAGAAGAAGTCTCTACAAGAAATTGCCATATCGCAGTCTGCCGATATGGACAGCCCCATCGAGGATCCTCCTGCATGATGTATTTTGGGAGAGAGTGGTAAGCAGCCTGAAACTCCTGAAACCTATAGCAGTAGCCATTGCACGGATTGAGGGAGACAAATC
Source organism: Oncorhynchus gorbuscha (assembly GCF_021184085.1). Lineage (NCBI taxonomy): Eukaryota > Metazoa > Chordata > Actinopteri > Salmoniformes > Salmonidae > Oncorhynchus > Oncorhynchus gorbuscha. The sequence continues at coordinate 82,489,313 of NC_060188.1, read as the reverse complement.
CATCCTGTCTGATGTTCAGACTCTGCTTGCAGATGTGAGAAGAAATCCGTACTGCCCTGCCCACTTTACTGTTGCTCCAAGCAGAGGAAACTGCAGTTCTGAAATGCATCAAAAAGTGTGAAGACTTCTGCCTGAAGCCCATACACGCAGCAGCATACATGTTGGACCCCAAGTATGGACCCCAAGTACTTACCCCCTGAATCAAAGAAAATACTTTTGAGATTCACCCTGTTTGTATATCCGCCTCTCCCCTTGTCATCCTAAGCTTTGGTCAGGATTATGAGAACTGTGATGGTTCCTGTCTGGACTGTAGGGGGCCTGGTCCATAGAACTGCACTATTTGTCCTGCCCATGCCATCCTCACAGCCGGGGGGCTCTGTCTGAGCGAGTAGAGGGACTCCACAGCATCGGGAGTGCTGCAACTACAGAGACGAGGTGGGCTCTGTTCCAACATCCCGACTAGGCATACCCCCAGACCAGGGTTTAAACACTATTTCAAATGGCTTTATTGAGCGTGCTTGGTGCAATAGAAGCAGTAGAAAAATAAAATTGAAATCTATTTGTCACAATGCTTTGTAAACAGGTTTAGACTAACAGGGAAATGCTTCCTTACGGGCCCTTCCTAACAATGCAGAGGCCCAGTCGGTGTAATTCACAGATGGCTGGATGGGCCAGGTTAAAGTTGTTAAATACATGGATCAGGATGAAATGATCTACATGAGGTTCAGGTACGGGCAGCCAGGGGATAATGACGAGACATATACATTTTGCTGAAGGGTGATGTATCTTGAGCAGGATTTTTCTCTTTCTGCCTCATCGCTCACGCTCTCTCGTTGAATCACTCTTTCTCTCAGAGCTTGCAGCCATCTTATTTGTCCTTGTTTGATATAAAACACAAAGATATTTCATGTTGAGGTGTTTTAATAAATGCTGTTCATACACAAAATTGTGTAGGTTGTCAAATACCAGTTATTTTTAACATTTAGGGGAAAAGTATATTCTTTGACTTTTTGTTTTATTTTGTCTGACTTTAACCATGGCCCCTGAAATACAATATCATGCGCAGTGAAATCAGTTTCAAAATGTTATTCCTCTTTTGTAATAGTGGGAGTGTTTAAGTTCAATACCTTAAATCAGTTATGGTTTTGCCACTTGTCTTTGTATACTTAATTTGCTTTCATGGACTTTTGGAAATGTTTTTTTTGTTCTTCAAATAACATTGACAAGATTTTGTTGTGATATACAAGCCATGTGTCACTATCATTGTTATTTAACTAGGTAAGTCAGTTAAGAAAACATTCTTATTTACAATGACAGCCTACCGGGGAACAGTGGGTTAACTGCCTTGTTCAGGGGCAGAACGACAGATTTCTTTTTTACCTTGTCTGCTCAGGGACTCCATCTAGTAACCTTTCGTTTACTGGCTCAACGCTCTAACCACTAGGCTACCTGACAACCTGTATACATTTGGCACCAAATGGAAGAATAGACCATCAGGGAGGAGCTGGACTTATCCAATAAGAAACGCTAAGGGCTGGATTCAATCTGTATCATGGAAGATCTGTGTTAATTTTAGATTGAACCGACATATTCAGCGTTTACTGTGAATGCAGGAACATTGCCTTATACATTTCAATCACAAATTTTCCCACAATACTTCTGCGATACACATTAAATCCAGCCCTTAATATCACCCTGGTGGTGTGATAGGAAGGTAAATGACCGTCAAGTATGGCTAATAAGGATGCAAATTCATCACTGGCCATTTAATTCACAAATGAATACAACTGACATTGGCATAGATGGCACGTGAGGAAAAACACAGAATTGCTCAGCGTAAAACAATTTATTGATTTTGTGTTCCATCATATTACACACACTGTTGAAGGCCATCATTCTGAGGAAACATGCATTGACACACACGCATACACCCACACGTGGGATGCGAAATTGTGCTTTACAGAGACCCATGCTGCTCTCTCTGTCCCACTCTGAGGTCATATCCTGTTTGGTGCAGCACGAGCCCTAGACGGTGAATATGTAGAAAGTCTGACGGAAACACAAAGACACAACACACACACACACGGCACGCTCGACTTATAGGACAGGTATCTGAAAGGACATGCTCTCACAATTTACTGACCGCTTGTTTTCACACATTACCACATGGTTACACACAGAAATATATTTCTATGGTTACACACGGCATCCTCTGTATTTCAGATTAATTCAACGTGAAAACATCTAGAGATTTTAGTGGTAAAACACTTTCATCAAGATCCAGAGTAATAAGATCAACAACAAAAAAAGATTGAGACGTGTAACTTGGTCATTTCCTAAGGGGACTAGGTTTTATCATGCCATAGATATGTCAGATTGATTTTGACATACCATCGTTGATGTGCTGTTGTCTCAAGGACATAATGACTTGTCTAAATCCCAGATGGACTAACATTAAAGGTAGACTCAGCGATGTGATTTAGATGCAGAAAGTCAACAGCATAGTGGGTCAATTTCCGCAAGAACTAAGAGCAATGAAGCATGAAACTCAAACTTCCCCGCTGTTTTGGTCCTGTGGCTGTGGCTACCATGCTGTGGACATCGTGAAGCGTGCACCTGCACAGATACTGTGAAAGTCAAGTCTTGCATCTCGCTCCTTTCAATATCTGCGGTGCTGCTCGTGGCCACATCAGTCCACTGAGTCTACCTTTAAAGGATGATATATTATTGCTTCACTGCTGCTCATGCATTATTACCAAAGTACAACATTAACTTCGATGCTAAGAATGGAAGTATGTACTGTACTGTGAGAGACCATTTGTTATTCTGTCCTTAACAAACTATCATGTATGTGGATTTACAGTGTCAAGCATCTTAGTACTGATCCTGGGCAACCCACTTGTGTGCAAATTCTGTTACAACCCAGCACACACACCTGATTATTCAACTAATCATCAAGACCTTGGTGTGCTATCAGGTGTTAGTGCTGGGAAGAAACAAAACAGTGCACCCCTGTGGGTCCCAAAGACCAGGATTAAGAAACCCCTGGTGCTAATCTAAAGTCTGTCAATGGTGTTGTAGATTAATGTTATGGTGATGTTATAGGATACTGCGTCTGAGTGCTAACAGGGATTATGGACTGTTTTCATAGTCGTCTCCGTGTCTGACAAACACACAGGAATAGTACATCAGTCTTACTGTTTCTAGTGTACGAAACATTCAGGAGTTCTAAAACAATGTGAAATTCCATTTTGAAGCGAAGCCACAACCATCCATTTCCAGAGGTGTTGAACACCACTTTGTCTAGGAGCTGTTCGTGTTGGTTTTATCGGCTCTGCAGAGGAAGAGAAGCCAATGAAACAGGCAGTAATGTTAGAGGCAGCATCCCAAATAGCAAACTATTCCCTAATATAGTGCACTGCTTTTGACCAGGGCCCTAAAGGGAATAGGGTGCCATTTTGGGATGCAGCCTTAGTGTTTATATGAAAGACAGACAAGCCAGACAAGGCCATCTCTCTTCAGACTGCACTTAAACAAGTAGCTTTAGTGGTCTTACTGACTCTGGTCTCCCAGACGTCGGCTCAGGTCCCTGGAGGAAGCTGCTCACACTACAGAAAAAAAAGGAAAACAAGTCAGAAGGGAATTTGGGGTGCAGTGATAAATATATCAAGGGCTACATTCTATGGACCATATTGAATCAATGGTATTCTTTGTGGGGAAGGTTGAACCAAATATAGTCAAATGAGTATGTTTCTCATTGGAATTCTACATCCGTTTCTCAGACTCATCTCATTCACCATCTGTGATATATCACCATAATTAATCATCAATAAACCATAGATTATGGTGATACATGGAAGACAAATGCCTTGCGGGATACATTTATCACATTTCCATATTACTACAGTGCATGAAAGTAGTAAGAACAAACACACAAGTGAGACGGCTGATCCAACCTGGAAGCCTTTCTGATGTTAAACAGGATCATGTGATAGATGGGAGTCTAGTTAAGAGAGAACAGACATGGGGGGGGGTACATAGTTTCTGTTTCTACAGCCGCAATAATAAGGGAAGGGTGTCAATGCTTACGTTGAGCTCAGCGCCGCTTCCTTCAGCTCCTCGTCAAGGCTAAGGGGTGAGAGTTGACAATGGAAGATAGTCAGTTACAGTGAAGAGGAGGAGAGGAGTAGAAGGGAGAGAGGGATGTGTAGACTGGGCTCACCTAATGATGCACTCTGGGATGTGGACATACTCCATGGGGATGAGTTCCTGCAGCTCAGCCAGGCTGTTCACATACTTTATCTTATTGCTGAACTTGGTGCTGTGACAAAACACACAAACACACTCCTGCTATCTTTATCTACCAGATTATTTGATTTGAACAGAGAAATGCACAGAGTGTATAAAACATTAGGAACACCTTACTAATATTGAGTTGCACCCCCTTTTGTCCTCAGAACAGCCTAAATTCATCTGGTCATGGACCAAGATGTCAAAAGCGTTCCACAGGGATGCTGGCCCATGTTGAACCCAATGCTTCCCACAGTTGTTTCAAGTTGGCTGGATGTCCTTTGGGTGGCGGACCATTGATACACACAGGAAACTGTTAAGTGTGAAAAACCCAGCAGCGTTGCAGTTCTTGACACAAGCCAGTGCACCTGGCACCTACTACCATACCACGTTTAAAGGCACTAACATCTTTTGTCTTGCCCGTTCACCCTCTGAATGGCACACATACACAATCCATGTCTCAATTGTCTCAAGGCATAAAAGTCCTTCTTTAACCTGTCTACCTCCCCTTCATCTACACTGATTTAAAGTGACATCAACAAGGGATCATAGCATTCACCTGTTATGTCATGTAAGAGTAGGTGTTTTGTACACTCAGTGTATACCATGCTTTCACAAAGTATTCACACCCCTTGACATTCTCCACATGTATTTGTGTTAGAGTCAGAATTTTAAAATGGATTAAATTGAGATATTTTGTCACTGGCCTACACAAAATACCCCATAATGTCAACGTGGAATTATGTTGTTAGAATTTTTGTAAACAAATTAATTAAATATGAAAACCTGAAATGTCTTGAGTCAAGTATTCAACCCCTTTGTTATGGCGGAACCTAGGAAGAAACCTAGGAAGAAACCTAGAGAGGAACCAGGCTATGTGGGGTGGCCAGTCCTCTTCTGGCTGTGCCGGGTGGAGATTATAACAGAACATGGCCAAGATGTTCAAATGTTCATAAATGACCAGCATGGTCCAATAATAATAAGGCAGAACAGTTGAAACTGGAGCAGCAGCACGGCCAGGTGGACTGGGGACAGCAAGGAGTCATCATGTCAGGTAGTCCTGGGGCATGGTCCTAGGGCTCAGGTCAGTTGAAACTGGAACTTGAAATATCCCTTTGAGCATAGTGAAGTTATTAATTACAATTTGGTTGGTGTAACAATACACCCAGTCAATACAAAGATACAGACATCCTTCCTAACTCAGTTGCTGCGGAGAAAGGAAACCACTAAAGTAATACTGCAAAAATTTGGCAAAAGAAATTCACTTTTTGCCCTGAATACAAAGTGCCATGTTTGGAGCAAATCCAAAACAACACATTACTGAGTACTACTCTCCATATTTTCAAGGACAGTGGTGGTTGCATCATGTTATGGGTATGCTTTTTGTCACGCCTTGGTCATTGTATTTTGCGTTTTCGTTATATATTTGGTCAGGCCAGGGTGTGACATGGGTTTATGTTGTTGTATTTCGTATTGGGGTTTTTGTATTATTGGGATTGCGGCTGAGTAGGGGTGTTGTATGGGCTTGGCTGCCTGAGGCGGTTCTCAATCAGAGTCAGGTGATTCTCGTTGTCTCTGATTGGGAACCGTATTTAGGTAGCCTGGTTTCGCTGTGTATTTTGTGGGTGATTGTCCCTGTCTCTGTGTAGTTTCACCAGATAGGCTGTAATAGGTTTCACGTTCCGTTTGTTGTTTTCGTATTTGTATAGTTATTTCATGTATCGCTTTTTTCCTTTCATTAAAGACATGAGTAACCACTACGCTGCATTTCGGTCCGACTCTCATTCTACAAACGAAGAACGCCGTTACACTTTTTAAAATTATTTTCTTATTTCACCTTTATTTAACCAAGTAGGCCAGTTGAGAACAAGTTCTCATTTATAACTGTGACCTGGCCAAAATAAAGCAAAGCAGTGCGACAAAAACACAGAGTTACACATGCGATTAACAAACGTACAGTCAATAACACAATAGAAAAGTCTATATACAGTGTGTGCAAATGTAGTAAGATTTGGGAGGTAAGGCAATAAATAGGCCATGGTGGCGAAATAATTACAATTTAGCAATTCAACACTGGAGTGATAGATGTGCAGAAGATGAATGTGCAAGTAGAGATACAGGTGTGCAAAAGACCAAAAAATGAATAACAATGTAGGGATGAGGTAGCTGGGTGGGCTATTTACAGATGGGCTGTGTACAGGTGCAATGATTGGTTTGCTGCTCTGACAGCTGATGCTTAAAGCTAGTGAGGGAGATATAAGAATCCAGCTTCAGTGATATTTGCAATTCGTTCCAGTCATTGGCAGCAGAGAACTGGAAGGAAAGGCGGCCAAAGCAGGAGTTGGCTTTGGGGATGACCAGTGAAATATACCTGCTGGAGCGCGTGCTACGGGTGGGTGCTGCTATGGTGACCAGTGAGCTGAGATAAAGCAGGGCTATACCTTGCAAAGGCTTATAGATGACCTGGAGCCAGTAGGTTTGGCAACGAATATGAAGCAAGGACCAGCCAACAAGAGCATACAGGTCGTATATGGGGCTTTGGTAACAAAACGGATGGCCCTGTGATAGACTGCATCCAATTTGCTGAGTAGAGTGTTGGAGGCTATTTTGTAAATGACATCACCAAAGTCAAGGATCGGTAGGATAGTCAGTTTCACGAGGGTATGTTTGGCAGCATGAGTGAAGGAAGCTTTGTTGCGAAATAGGAAGCTGATTCTAGATTTAATTTTGGATTGGAGATGCTTAATGTGAGTCTCGAAGGAGAGTTTACAGTCTAACCAGAAACCTAGGTATTTGTAGTTGTCCACATATTCAAGTCAGAACCGTCCAGAGTAGTGATGTTAGATGGGCGGGAGGGTGAGGGCAGTGATCGTTTGAAGAGCATGCATTTAGTTTTACTTGCATTTAAGAGCAGTTGGTGGCCATGCAAAGAGTGTTGTATGGCATTGAAGCTTGTCTGGAGGTTTGTTAACACAGTGTCCAAAGAAGGGCCAGAAGTATACAGAATGGTGTCGTCTGCGTAGAGTTGCATCAGAGAATCACCAGCAGCAAGAGAGACATCACTGATGTATACAGAGAAAAGAGTCGGCCTGGGAATTGAACCTTGTGGCACCCCTATAGAGACTGCAAGAGGTCCGGACAACAGGCCCTCCGATTTGAGAAATCAAGGAGGTTGAGTCTGCCGATAAGAATGCGATGATTGACAGAGTCGAAAGCCTTGGCCAGGTCGATGAAGACGGCTGCACAGTATTGTCTTTTATCAATGGCGGTTATGATATCGTTTAGGCCCATGAGCGTGGCTGAGGTGCACCCGTGACCAGCTCGGAAACTAGATTGCATAGCGGAGAAGGTACGGTGGGATTTGAAATGGTCGGTAATCTGTTTGTTTACTTGGCTTTCAAAGACTTTAGAAAGGCAGGGTAGGATAGATCATCCCCACCACGGCCGCTTTCCAATCTTTAGGGATCTCAGACGATATGAAATAGAGGTTGAACAGGTTAGTAATAGGGGTTGTAACAATTGTGGTAGATAATTTAAGAAAGAGATGGTCCAGATTGACTAGCCCAGCTGATTTGTAGGGGTCCAGATTTTGCAGCTCTTTCAGAACATCAGCTATCTGGATTTGGGTGAAGGAGAAATGGGGAGGCTTGTGCAAGTTTCTGTGGGGAGTGCAGAGCTGTTGACCTGGGTGAGGGTAGCCAGATGGAAAGCATGGCTTATTAAAATCTTCGATTATCATAGATTTATCGGTGGTGGCAGTGTTTCCTAGCATGAGTGCAGTGGGCAGATAGGAGGAGGTGCTCTTATTCTCCATGGACTTTACAGTGTCCAAAAACTTTTTGGAGTTTATGCTACAGGATACAAATTTCTACTTGAAAAATTTAGCCCTTGCTTTCCTACCTGCCTGTGTATATTGGTTCCTAACCCTGAAAAGTTGCATATCGCGGGGGCTATTCAATGCTAATACAGTACGCCACAGGATGTTTTTGTGCTGTTCAAGGGCAGTCAAGTCTGGAGCGAACCAAGGGCTATATCTGTTCTTAGTTCTACATTTTTGAATGGGGCATGCTTATTTAAGATGGTGAGGAAAGCACTTTTAAAGAATAATCAGGCATCCTCTACTGACGGAATGAGGTCAATTTTCTTCCAGGATACCCAGGCCAGGTCAATTAGTAAGGCCTGCTCACTGAATTTTATAGTTTGACAGTGATGAAGGGTGGTCTTTTGACCACAGAACCATTACGGAAGCAAGCAATGAGGCAGTGATCGCTGGGATCCTGGTTGAAGACAGCAGAGGTGTATTTAGAGGGCAGGTTGGTCAGGATGATATCTATGAGGGTGCCTGTGTTTAAGGATTTAGGGTTGCACCTGGTAGGTTCCATGATAGTTTGTGTGAGATTAAGGGCATCTAGCTTAGATTGTAGGACGGCCGGGGTGTTAAGCATATCCCAGTTTAGGTCACCTAATAGTACAAACTCTGAAGATAAATGGGGGGGCAATTAATTCACATATAGTGTCCAGGTCACAGCTTGGGGCTGAGGGGGGTCTATAACAAGCGGCAACAGTGGAGACTTATTTCTGGAAAGGTGGATTTTTAAAAGTAGAAGCTCGAACTGTTTGGGCATAGACCTGGATAGCATGCCAGAACTCCGCAGGCTATCTCTGCAGTAGATTGCATCTCCACCCCCTTTGGCCATTCTATCTTGGCGGAAAATGTTGTAGTTGGGGATGGAAATTTCAGAATTTTTGGTGGCCTTCCTAAGCCAGGATTCAGATATGGCTAGGACATCAGGGTTGGCTGAGTGTGCTAAAGCAGTGAATAAAACAAACTTAGGGAGAAGGCTTTTGATGTTAACATGCATGAAACCAAGGCTTTTACGTTTACAGAAGTCAACAAATGATAGCGCCTGGGGAATAGGAGTAGAACTGGGGGCTACAGGGCCTGGGTTAACCTCTACATCACCAGAGGAACAGAGGAGGAGTAGGATAAGGGTACGGCTAAAGGCTATAAGAACTGGTCGTCTAGTGCGTTGGGGACATAGAATAAAAGGAGCAGATTTCTAGGCGTGGAAGAATAGATTCAAGGCATAATGTACAGTATGTATGTTAGGATGTGAGTACAGTGGAGATAAACCTAGGCGTTGAGTGACAATGAGAGAGGTTTCGTCTCTGGAGGCACCAGTTAAGCCAGGTAAGGATTTTTTGTGTGGGACAAAAGAGCTATATAAGGCATTTTGAGCGGGACTGGGGTCTCTACTGTGAAATAAAACAATAGGAACTAGCCAAGACAGCACTGAGACAAGGCATATTGACATTAGAGAGCGGCATAAAGCAATCACAGGTGTTGATCAGGAGAGCTAAGACAACAACGAGTAAATGGTGATGAATGGGCAAGACCAGGTTAGTTAGATACATACTGGACTTGAGTTCGAGACTGGGGATGACAGGTAAACAAACGAGGTACCGTGTTATTGAAACAGTCCGGGGGGCATCAGCTGTGTAGCCGAGTGATCATAGGGTCAAAAGAGCAGCAATAGGTGAGTCAGGGTGAGGTTCGCTAGTCACTACTACGCTAGGTGAGCAGGGGACACAGCGTTCAGAAAAGCTAGTGGGCCGGGGCTAGTAGATGGTTCTTTGGAGACATCGTAACAGAATAGCCTGTTGAGACCACATCGGGCGATCACGTCGGCAGTCCATTCGTGATGGATTGGAGGGGCTCCGTGTCAACAATAAAGGGACCAGGCCAATTGGCAAAGGAGGTATTGTAGCCCTAGAATTAGCTGGTCGAGCGGCCTAGCTCGAGGCTAGCTCAAGGCTAGCTGCTGCTGCTTCAGGACAGAGGCGTTAGCTAACAATAGCTAGCTGCGATGATCCTGTGTAATGATCCAGAGCGGCAGGAATCCGGTGATATGGTAGAGAGAAACAGTCTGATATGTTCTTGGTTGATATCGAGCTGTGCAGACTGGCAGGTGTTGTCTGAGCTAAAGCTGGCTGATGACCGGGAAAAAGATGAAGACTGCTAGCCGTGGCTAACAAAGACTAGTAGCTAGTTAGCTGGCTAGCTCCTGATGGAAGTTCCAGTTATAAGAAATAAAAATAGCAGATCTGTACTACATTGGATGAGGTGGTTTGCAGGAAAGTATATTTAGTTCGTAGATAGAAAGTGAGATTAAGATATATATGAAAAGACCAGCTATTTAAACTGGTTAAGACACGAGAACATAACAAAGACATGGATGCTTGTGATTGTTCAGGATAAAAAAATAAATGTAATGGAGCGAGGCACAGGCAGAATCCTAGAGGAAAACCTTCCACCAGACAATGGGAGATGAATTCACCTTTCAGCAGGTCAATAACTAAAACACAAGGCCAAATCTACACGGGAGATTTTTACCTAGAAGACAGTGAATGTTCCTGAGTGTCCTGGTTACAGTTTTGACTTAAAACTGCTTGAAAATCTATGGTACGAACTGAAAATGGTTATCTAGCAATGATCAACAACCAATTTGACAGAGCTTGAAGAATTGCAAAAAATAATAATGGGCAAATGTTGCACAATCTATGTGTGGAAAGCTCTTAGAGACATCCTGAAAGAATCACAACTATAATCACTGCCAAAAGTGATTTAATATATCAAGATATACTAGTTTTCCTTTTATTTATTTATTTATTTATTTTTTTTTTACAAATGTTAGACTTTTCTTGTACTTTGACATTAGAGTATTTTGTGTAGCTTGTTGACAAAAAAAAATGACAAATGAGTTTTACTACCACTTTGTCACAACAAAACGTCATGGGGTGTGAATCATTTCTGAAGGCACTGTCTACATGTGATTACCTTATGAAGGGCCTGGTGATGGCTAGGATGGTCCGTATAAACCAGGACGGGTGGACAATGATGAAAGATTTCAAATTCTTCCTGAGCCTGTAACCAAACATTCATAGAATTGATCATATTGAGTGTTTGTGTGTGGTGGCATGATACAATGTTATTACTGTTGAACACATGGGGTAATACAGTTGAAGTCTAAATTTACATACACCAAATACATTTAAACTCAGTCAGGAATTGTGAAAAATACAGTTTTTCACAATTCCTGACATTTAATCCTAGTAATAATTCCCTGTCTTTGGTCAGTTAGGTCACCACTTCATTTTAAGAATGTGAAATGTCAGAATAATAGTAGATATAATTATTTATTTCAGCTTTGATTTCTTTCATCACATTCCCAGTGGGTCAGAAGTTTACATACACTCAATTAGTATTTGATAGAATTGGCTTCAAATTGTTTAACTTTGGTCAAACATTTTGGGTAGCCTTCCACAAACTTCCCACTGTCACACCCACACTTTTATCTAGTCTAGGGGTTTTGTATGTTTATGAGGCTGTTTCCTTTCTAGGTATATTGTATGTCTATGGTTGCCTGGATTGGTTCTCAATTAGAGGCAGCTGTCTATCGTTGTCTCTCATTGGGAACCATATTTAGGCAGCCATATTCTGTGGGTGATTGTTTCCGTGTCTGTTCACCACACGGTACTGTTTCGGTTTCGGTTGTTCACGGTTCGTTTATTGTTTTGTAGTGTTCAGGTAATTTCATTAAAAATAACTATGGACACTTATCATGCTGCATATTGGTCTTCAGACGAAGAGGAGGAAATCAGCTGTGACAGAATTACCCACCAAAACAGGACCAAGCAGCGTGTGGACAGGCAGCGGCAGGAGGAGCAGCGCAATCAGGACTAGTAGACTTGGGAGGAGATACTGGACGGAAAAGGGGAATATCGCCGCCCCAAAGCGGAGCTGGAGGCAGCGAAGGTGGAGAGGCGCTGCTATGAGGAGGCAGCACGGCGGCGTGGATGGAAGCCCAAGAGTCAGCCCCAAAAATGTATTGGGGGAGGCACACAGGGAGTATGGCGAAGCCAGGTAGGAGACCTGCGTCCCCGGTGCGGAACATACCAGCTCCTCGTATCGGCCGGGCTCAGACGCAGAGGAGGAAATCAGCCGTGACACCCACAATATGTTGGGTGAATTTTGACCCATTCCTCCTGAAAGAGCTGGTGTAACTGAGTTCGGTTTGTAGGCCTCCTTGCTCATACACACTTTTTCAGTTCGGTCCACACATTTTCTATAGGATTGAGGTCAGGGCTTTGTGATGGCCACTCCTGTCACACCCTGACCATAGTTTGCTTTGTATGTTTCTATGTTTTGTTTGGTCAGGATGTGATCTGAGTGGGCATTCTATGTTGGATGTCTTGTTTGTCTATTTCTATGTCTGGCCTGATATGGTTCTCAATCAGAGGCAGGTGTTAGTCATTGTCTCTGATTGGAAACCATATTTAGGTAGCCTGTTTGGTGTTGGGTTTTGTGAGTGATTGTTCCTGTCTCTGTGTTTGCACCAGATAGGGCTGTTTTTGGTTTTCCACGTTTATTGTTTTGTAGTGTTCGTGTTTATCTTTTTTTATAAAACATGAATCAATATAACCATGCTGCGTTTTGGTCCGCTTCTCCTTCACCACAAGAAAACCATTACAACTCCAATACCTTGACTTTGTTGTCCTTAAGCCATTTTGCCACAACTTTGGAAGTATGCTTGGGGTCATTGTCCATTTGGAAGACCATTTGCGACCAAGCTTTAACTTCCTGACTGATGTCTTGAGATGTTGCTTCAATATGTCCACATAATTGTCCACCCTCATGATGCCATCTATTTTGTGAAGTGCACCAGTCCTTCCTGCAGCAAAGCACTCCCACAACATGATGCTGCCACCCCCGTGCTTCACGGTTGGGATGGTGTTCTTCGGCTTGCAAGCCTCCCCCTTTTTCCTCCAAATATAACGATGGTCATTATGGCCAAACAGTTCTATTTTTGTTTGATCAGACCAAAGGACATTTCTCTAAAAAGTACGATCTTTGTCTCCATGTGCAGTTGCAAACCGTAGTCTGGCTTTTTTATGGTGGTTTTGGAGCAGTGGCTCTTCCTTGCTGAGCGGCGTTTCAGGTTATGTCGAAACAGGACACGTTTTACTGTGGATATATACTTTTGCCTGTTTCCTCCAGCATCTTCAGAAGGTCATTTGTTGTTGTTCTGGGGTTTGATTTGCACTTTTTGCACCAAAGTATGTTCATCTCTAGGAGACAGATCGCGTCTCCTTCCTGAGCGCTATGACAGCTGCGCAGTCCCATGGTGTTTATACTTGCGTACTATTGTTTGTACAGATGAACGTGGTACCTTCAGGGGTTTGGAAATTGCTCCCAAGGAGGTCTACAGTGTTTTTTCTGAGGTCTTGGCTGATTTCTTTTGATTCACCCCTGATGTCAAGAAAAGAGGCACTGAGTTTGAAGGTAGGCCTTGAAATACATCCACAGGTACACCTCCAATTGACTCAAATTATGTCAATTAGCCTATCAGAAGCTTCTAAAGCCATGAAATCACTTTCTGGAATTTTCCAAGCTGATTAAAGGCACAGTCAATTTCGTGTATGTAAACTTCTGACCCACTGGAATTGTGATACAGTGAAATAATCTGTCTGAAACAATTGTTGGAAAAATTAATTGTGTCATGCTCAAAGTAGATGTCGTACCCAACTTGCCAAAACTATAGTTTGTTAACAAGAAATTTGTGGAGAGGTTGAAAAACTAGTTTTAATGACTCCAACCTAAGTGTATGTAAACTTCCGACCTCAACTGTAAATACATGTTAAACTTCCGACCTCAACTGTAAATACATGTTAATCCTATCACGTTTTATCCCGTGGTCCTGATTCTATCCCCTCGCACTTTTTCATACTACAAATATAATTCATCCATCCATCTACTCATCCACGAATCAAACATTGTAAAAAGCAATCTACCTCCTGTCAATCATCTGGTAGCACTTCTTGAGCCAGCCCATTCCAGGCATCCTCCTGTGGGGCGTGGCTCCGTTCAAATAGACAATCATATAATCCTCTGCCACCATCAGCTCCAATGTGCTGATCACATACCTGCCGGCAGGGCAAACAGCAGGGCAAGTACACATCAAACTACTATCACTGACTTCGCTGATAACTACTTTATTGAGGGAAATGTACTTACTACCACTGTGATATGAGTTTGCCTCACCTAGCTATCTTAAAATGAATGCACTAATTGTAAGTCGCTGTGGATAAGAGCATATGATAAATGACAAAATGTCAAATGTAAATCAATCTAATCACTAGATTCTAGTGTATGATTTAAAACATGTCCAAAGAGTAGAGAAACATCTGAAATATCACTGAAATGAAGAACAAGAGAGGAGTATGACAGTGAACGATTGGAAGGTACATGCAGAATATTTACAACATTGCTCTTCAAGTTATTTTTCTTGGAAATAAAGACCGACATGAACTTAACCATAAAACGCAATTAGTTATCAGTATATCCATCAAAACATCTACACATAATGTGTGTATTGTTCGGTCACAGGTCTACGTTTCGAACCAGGGATAGGGGAGTACGGTCGGGAAACATTCCCGATCCAAACAAGAACTGAGTAATAGCTTGCTTGACATTTAAAGGTAATTTCAGATTGAGCTGAAATATTCAGCATTTATAGTGAATGTGATCTCCGCGTGCATCACCTTTAGGTGCCTAAGTCAGTACTAATGAGAGTGAGGATAGGTGCAACTTACAGGAAGAGGTTCTCCATGACTTCATGGTAGTCCTCACTGTCACTGTCTGGGAGGAAACACGCTGCAAACACTATTATGGCGTTCACTCCGTTTCCATAGTACCCTGATGAAGGAAAAACAACACTTCAAAAGAAATATTAAAATATTGCCCACACTACAACAGTTTACAAGAGTACCCTGTCTCAGAGGCTAGATCGTGGGTTGGGTCTGGGTTGGGTGGGGTAGGGTAGGGTGATGTTGGTTGAGGTGTTTGGCTGTTTCGTTTCTCAGTTTGTTTGTATTTCTTTCTGTCATCTGCCATCGGTATGTCAGTGTATGTCTGAATATTACATTTTTTTACCTGTAATTAAGTCCCATTACATTCCATGAAATTAAAATCTGTTTTGTATGAGAGACTCCATCAAGAGAAAGGAGGTAAAATAAGGTATATAAAAAAAGAAGGCATAAAAACACCGAACAACAATCAGAACTTTCCTGTACCTCCATGGGATATAACTCTCTGGTAGGGCTCGATGATCTTCATGTTGATGCGGTGTTCCTGCTCTCCGATGACCACGGCCCTCCACAGCTTCGCATCCTGACGCTCCTCTGCTGCACTGCACGTAGGAATCGGCTCGCATGGCTCTTTTGATGTGTTGCGATTGGCTGTCGGGGGTTCTGGTTTGGGGAAAAAACAACAGAAACACAGCTAGTAGAAAAAACACAGACATACTATAAATCCAACAACAAACATTTAATTACAGAGAAATTAGGTATACGGAATAAAATGTTCATTTTCATTGATACAGCTTCCCAAGTGGTGAAATATCTTGTTTGGTATATTAGACTGTCTGAAATGGACCTATACTGTAAAGTGTACTTAAGAGTGCCATTTGGGACGTACTCCTAGACTGACTCACCCTCCCAGTCCAGCTCATTGTCGGTGTAGTCCAGATAGTCTGTGTCGTCAGGCGTATCCAGGTCGTCCACGTTAATGTCCAGGTCATCGGGTGTCTCTAGGGCGTCGTCTTCACTCTGGTCCAGTGAAAGGCTGATACGCGGGGCGGAGAGCTTCTTCCTTTGGGAGGGGCCACCCGGTGTGCCCTGCAGGGGCAGCGAGTTGGGAGGGGCTACAGGGAGAGAGGGGGAAGAGTCACTGTACATGTTAGAATGATCCATCTGTTTCTCTTCATCACTCCTTATCTCTTGTGGAGTCGTGTGTTATGGCATTTTGTCTGGTTGTCTTCTGTGCTAAAGAACATTTGTACTTTTAAATGATATAGCAGTAAATGTGCATTAGGAATGAGTTAATGTGTCTGTATGAGTAACTCGCCTCATCATGCTGCTGTATGTAACTGTGAGAGGGTGCCTAATTAAGTAAACTGACAGCTCAGTCCTGCAGGTAGCCAAAGTGTAATGATGGAATAATAACCTATCACACACAGAGTTGCCAGTGTCTAACTGAGGCTCACCTGGTCTGCCCTCGGCCACCTCTGAGCTCATCTTACTGTGAGATGCCAGGTCCATACCCTCATCACCCAGTGGGACCTGAAGAGAACACAGAGACCAATGACATACTGAATACAGACTCAATAAAGAGTGTGCGCATGTGTGAGTTTGTCCATGTCAGAGAAGGCTGGTGGGAGGAGCTAACTCCTCTGGTTCAACTGTGTGTGTGTGTGTGTGTGTGTGTGTGTGTGTGTGTGTGTGTGTGTGTGTGTGTGTGTGTGTGTGTGTGTGTGTGTGTGTGTGTGTGTGTGTGTGTGTGTGTGTGTCATTACCTAAACAACAGGGCTTTCATTTCTTGCACCACAAAGAGAGAATAGATTTTTCACTTCAACAGACAGGTTACAAGGTCCCAAACCCTCTACTGTGGTCCTTCAACCTCTACATTGCTGGGGAGAATCATCATCCATCATCCAAAATAGTCCCTATACCACGAAATCATCCACAATAGTCCCTATACTAACACATCAAACATAGACACAGACACATGCATACACAGACACACACAATAACATATGCACTATACACACACGTACACATGGATTTTTCTACTGTAGATATGTGGTGGTGGTGGAGTATGGGCCTGAGGGCACACAGTGTGTTGTAAAATCGGTGAATGTATATGGGGACTGCCTTGGCAGCAGCTAATGGGGATCCATAATAAATACAAATACTAAGACATCATCCACAATAGTCCCTATCCTAAGACATCATCCACAATATTGCCTATCCTAAGACATCATCCACAATAGTCCCTATCCTAAGACATCATCCACAATAGTCCCTATACTAAGACATCATCCACAATAGACCCTATACTAAGACATCATCCACAATAGTCCCTATACTAAGACATCATCCACAATAGTCCCTATACTAAGACATCATCCACAATAGTCCCTATACTAAGACATCATCCACAATAGTCCCTATACTAAGACTATTGATACTGCGTACCAGTGAGAGCTTGACTGTGTTATGTGTTTGCTCATACACACACAGTGAGTGAACTCAGTTGGCAATACTGTAGTACACACAGTTACACAGTCACATCTTCTACAGGCACACTGTCTTAAAGGATTGTGTCTCTATCATTGCTGCTGGGATGATTTGAATTTACCCCACTAGAGGGGAGAGGAGGAAGAGGGGTAGAGGGAGAAAAGGGGGAGAGGGAGAAAATGGGGAGAGGGAGAAGAGGGAGGGTGGATGAGGGTCAGAAAAGGAAGGGGAGGGAGAGTGGAGGAAGAGGAGTGGGAGAGAGAGAGAGTAGAGGGGAGGAAGAGGAGTGGGAGGGAGAGGGAGTAGAGGGGAGGAAGAGGAGTGGGAGGGAGAGGGAGTAGAGGGGAGGAAGAGGAGTGGGAGGGAGAGGGAGTAGAGGGGAGGAAGAGGAGTGGGAGGGAGAGGGAGTAGAGGGGAGGAAGACGAGTGGGAGGGAGAGAGAGTAGAGGGGAGGAAGAGGAGTGGGAGGGAGAGAGAGTAGAGGGGAGGAAGAGGAGTGGGAGGGAGAGGGAGTAGATGGGAGGAAGAGGAGTGGGAGGGAGAGGGAGTAGAGGGGAGGAAGAGGAGTGGGAGGGAGAGGGAGTAGAGGGGAGGAAGAGGAGTGGGAGGGAGAGGGAGTAGAGGGGAGGAAGAGGAGTGGGAGGGAGAGGGAGTAGAGGGGAAGAGGAAGAAGAGAGGGAGAGTGGAGGAAGAGGGGAGAGGGAGATGAGGGAGGGGAGGGGAGTGGAGGAAACGGGGGAGAGGGGGTGGGAGGGGAGTAGAAAAGAGGAATGGGAGTGGAGGAAGAGGGGGAGAGGGAGATGAGGGAGGGGTGGGAGGGAAGTAGAAAACATGAATGGGAGTGGAGGAAGAGGGGGAGATGAGGGAGGGGTGGGAGGGGAGTAGAAAACATGAATGGGAGTGGAGGAAGAGGGGGAGATGAGGGAGGGGTGGGAGGGGAGTAGAAAAGAGGAATGGGAGTGGAGGAAGAGGGGGCGAAGGAGATGGGGGAGGGAGAAGAGAGGGGAGTGGGAGGAAGAGGGGGAGAGGGAAAAGAGGGAGGGGAGAGGAG
Organism: Oncorhynchus gorbuscha; assembly: GCF_021184085.1. Classification (NCBI taxonomy): domain Eukaryota; kingdom Metazoa; phylum Chordata; class Actinopteri; order Salmoniformes; family Salmonidae; genus Oncorhynchus; species Oncorhynchus gorbuscha. The sequence goes on along the minus strand of NC_060188.1, from coordinate 82,470,835 downwards.
AAAGAGAGGGAGAAGAGGAGAGGAGGAAGAGGGGAGAGGGAGAAGAGGGGGGAGTGGGAGGAGGTTTGGGGTTAAGGTCGTCAGATCTCTCCTTCTCTGTGAATCATCCATCCGTTTCTTGCAGGAGGAGGCGGGGAGAGGGATGGGGAGGTAGGGTAAAGCTGTTACATCATCAGCAGCCCATTCTCCTCCCTCTCTCCTCCTGTTCTCTTCTCTTCCCTCTCTCCTCTTTTCAGTCTCTCTGCTGATTCAAATGTCCACACGCTCACTCGAGCACAGATTAGGCACAGATGCAAATGAACCAACCTTCACGTGCACTCACGCACATGAAAATACTGAACTGATCCTAGTTTCTCTTCCAGACGGGAGAAGACAAATCTGATTGCATTGGCAATTATAACAAACAAAAAACATGCTGATTAGAATAGCTGAATTCTGAACAGAAAAGATGAATTACATACTGCTGATTCACACACACACACATACACACAGATAAACACACATATGGTCGGTATAGCAAGACCAGCATCAGCTGCTTTGCTCCATGGACGGCGATGAACCGCCTAATACACACACCGCAGCACAGCAACACAGTGCTGATGACAGCAGCCCCTCCCTCTCTCTCCCTCTCTTCCTGTCTCTAGAAAATAAATACATCTCTCTCTTCTCCCCTTTCCTTTATTCTGCATCACATTTAACTCATCCACTCACCACTACTGGGGTACAGGAATCTCTGTCCTTCTCTGTCTCAGAGCATGGATTTCAGCTGTCTCTCCCTTTTTGTCTTTATTTTCCTCCCAGGCTCTTGGTAGAGATGCTCAGCTTGCAAACTGCTCACAGCTTCCACCATTTTGTGGTCACATGACCCAGGCTGGCACCAAATAAAGGCAATCCCCTGCTTCTCCAGTTGTGCGTGCGTGCGTGTGTGTGTTATTATTAGAGGCCAACTGAGAGGAGTTGTAAGCCCGACTGCGCAGCTAAAAGAGGTTTTTATTATCCCTCAGGGCTAAAAGAGAAACAATGAGTTGAAAGGAAACAGTATAATTCAAATGAATCCCTTGCTTTCACTATTTAAGACAATCGATGTATTTTAGAAGCCATTCCATGTTATTTGATTAATCTAAATAAATTGATCAGAAAATGTTGTAAATACGTAGCAGTGCTTTATGATGAGCATTAAACTGTATGACTACCACCTTTACTAATGGTCTAATTTTACGACCATTTGCTAGTTCCACCCACTATAAATGTTCAGTTATAACTACATCATGTCTGGTCACCTTAAATTGCTTCAGTGTCTCCTAAATAAACACACCTACCTACAGTCTCATTCATCTCCCATATTTCTCCATGTACAGTATCTGCCTTATTGTCTTCATTATAATATATATATATAATACACTATCTAAGGATAACAACCACTTGATATTCCAATCAAACAATAGAAAAGAAATACAGCATCTCCTCACCTAATGCAATCAAAAATAAAAAATATATAAAAAACAGGAAGATCGAACAATAGCCAGTGTCTCCTACTACACAATAGAGATGTGGAACTTTCAAATATGAGCAGGGATTTCAAGTATACAGTAAATAGTTGCAAACACTGGTTGTTAAACGACAAAACTTAATTCTCCATAGTTGGACGACCTTTTCTCTGAGGAGATCCTCTTTGGACGGGCGCATGTTTGTTTGTTTAGTCACTCACCTCTGTTCTTGGTCTCGGTCTCACCAGTTAAACAGGAAGAGATAGGAGTCTGAAAGTACAGCACACATGACTGCTGCCTGTTTGGTACAAAGGTCGTTGCCACGATGTCCTGCCACCGTCATACCTATGTGTGTGTGTGTGTGTGTGTGTGTGTGTGTGTGTGTGTGTGTGTGTGTGTGTGTGTGTGTGTGTGTGTGTGTGTGTGTGTGTGTGTGTGTGTGTGTGTGTGTGTGTGTGTGTGTGTGTGTGTGTGCGTGTGTGCGTGCGTGCGTGCGTACGTGCGTGCGTGCGTGCGTGCGCGTGTGCGTGTGCGTGTGCGTGTGCGTGTGTGTGTGTGTACGTGTGTGTACGTGTGTGTACGTGTGTACGTGTGTACGTGTGTGTGTGTGTGTGTGTGTGTGTGTGTGTGTGTGTGTGTGTGTGTGTGTGTGTGTGTGTGTGTGTGTGTGTGTGTGTGTGTGTGTGTGTGTGTGTGTGTGTGTGTGTGTACGTGTGTACGTGTGTACGTGTGTACGTGTGTGTGTTAACACCAGAGCTTGACTTGTGATGGAAGAAGTGCAGGAGCTGTCTTTTCCAAAGTCATCCATTAGTCTATGTTCACTGAAATTCACAAATGACATTATGCTATAGATACCTCTGATTATTCACTGTTAACGGTTAATACATATTTTCCTTGACTTCTCCATGACTTGTAACTACATTTTCATTCATATTCATATTATATATAGCTTACATGAAAAAGTAAGCATTTACTGACACTGGAAAAGTGGTGTGTCCAATCCCATGTAGACCTACCACCTCCTACCATTGTACCCTTGATCAAAGCACTTAGCCCCCCACATAGAACTGCACTGTTAGTCACGTTGTCAACATGTGGTCAACCCTCCATCTGGAGAGCTCCTGGGTGTGCAGGCTTGGCTTTCTCAACATTACAACCAAATACATTTGTCTTTATAAAATGATTAATGTGTTGTGGAGATCTATGCACAGAAAGTTCTTAGAATATTTTCTAATGATGTTCGCAGTTATATTGCTTCTGTTTAACAGAGGGGAATCCCAGTTTTCTATCAGTGAAGATTTATTTAGGCTCTGCAGTGCTGGTGGAAAGACAACAACGAAATGAATGCTTAGTTAGCCAATTCAAAACATACCTATAGCTATCTAGTTAGTCTGCCATTATTTTATACCTGCTGCTAAAATGTGGTTTTCTCTCACTCCTCGGGGAACCGCCCACTCGCACTGGGACACAAGCAGCACCACAGACATGCACTGAAGGGTCAAAACGATAATGGCTGATATGTAGTTTTTTTTATTGATTGATCATATTTACAAGTGTGCTTTCATGAATTACATGAACAATTAGGAAACTAATTTCCATGACCTTACAAAACCTGATTTGACCATTTGGAACCTGATTTGACCATTTGGAACCTGATTTGACCATTTGGAACCTGATTTGACCATTTGGAACCTGATTTGACCATTTGGAACCTGATTTGGCCATTCAGGTTGGCACATTTTCAGTGTACTGTCATTCACTGATTCACAGACTAGCGGAAGATACATTTAAACAGAGGAATCAGAAAATGAATGCCCACTCTCCATTGTTATTAAATGAAGATTCCGCCTTCATTCTGCTTTGATTATTTGTTTTGCCTTGGTGTGTGAATCTGGGCCAGCGATAGGCTGCTTTGGTATGCAATTTCCCAAAATGTAAAGTGCTGGTACGGTGTTCTGGACATCTCCAGCCCAAGTCAAGCACTGAAATACACAATCTGGCTGTTCAAAAAGCGAATAATGAGGTGACGAACTATTCCTTATTATAACCCTTCTATTATATATTAAAACAATAAGGCACAATAAGGCACACTAAGGCACACTAAGGCACAATAAGGCACAATAAGGCACACACACAGCCCTTAGCTGTGGTATATTGGCAATACCCAAAGTTCCTTATTGCTATTATAAACTGGTTAAACATAATGAGAAGAGTAAAAAATACATGTTTTGTCATACCTGCTTTCCGTCAATCAATCCACCCAGTTTATAATATATTATATAGACTATCATGAACTATTACAATATTAAACCACAGGTTAGTTCCCTACTCTACATGTCCTGTGAGAAATGAGACAGAACTCTCCATAGGGCCGATTTTAATGATTTATTGCTAAGATACCTGCACAAACATGAACAAATCAGTGACCATTCCAGAATCCTGTGAATGTGTTGATAATTGTGTTGATAATTTATTTGAGGTTTTATAGATACAAAAAAGGAGGAAAGTGTCAATTATAAAACAATGTGAAACGCACCTATTACAACACAAATGTAAACTAAGGAACTTTGACTCTGTAGGCATATATTCCCTTTACTTCCTCTTAACCTGCAGGAACTGTGCAGGCAGGATCGGCAACATTCTTCCCAGGGTATTTTTCTCATCAACCATGTCATACAGATGGGATAGCATACTGATACCCCATCTCATAATATGGTAGATGTTCAGGAGACTGTCTGTTATTTCTTACAATTCATACGTTTTACAATCAAATTCAATCACATGTATTTTATTAAGCCCTTTTACATCAGCAGTTGTCATGAAGTGCTTTACCCAGCCTAAACCCATAAAGAGCAAGCAATGCAGAAGCACAGTGGCCAGTAAAAACTCCATGGTTGTTCTTTGGGGTTTTAGGCTGGGTATCTGTATAGCACTGCGACAACTGCTGATATATAAAAATATATTTAAAAAAAAATATATATATATATATATATATATACACACAATCGTTCAAAAGTTTGGGGTCACATAGAAATGTCCTTGTTTTTGTCCATTAAAATAACATCAAATGTATCAGAAATACAGTGTAGACTTTGTTAATGTTGTAAACGGCAGATTTTTTTAATGGAATATCTACATAGGCGTACAGAGGTCCAAACATCACTCCTGTGTTCCAATGGCGCGTTGTGTTAGCTAATCCAAGTTGATCATTTTAAAAAGCTAATTGATCATTAGAAAACCCTTTTGCAATTATGTTAGCACAGCTGAAAACTGTTATGCTGATTAAAGAGGCAATACAACGGGCGCCTTCTTTAGACTAGTTGAGTATCTGGAGCATCAGCATTTGTGGGTTCGATTACAGGCTCAAAATGGCCAGAAACAAAGCACTTTTTTCTGAAACTCGTCAGTCTATTCTTGTTCTGAGAAATTAAGGCTATTCCATGTGAGAAATTGCCAAGAAACTGAATATCTTGTGCAACGCAGTATACCACTCCCTTCACAGAAGAGAGCAAACTGGCTCTAACCAGAATAGAAAGAGGAGTGGGAGGCCCCGGTGCACAACTGAGCAAGAGGACAAGTACATTACAGTGTCTAGTTTGAGAAACAGACGCCTCACAAGTCCTCAACTGGCAGCTTCATTAGATAGTAACCGCAAAACACCAGTCTCAACATCAACAGTGACTCCGGGATGCTGGTCTTCTAGGCAGTTCTAGGAGTTCCTCTGTCCAGTGTCTGTGTTCTTTTGCCCATCTTAATTTTGTATTTTTATTGGCCAGTCTGAGGTATGGCTTTTTCTTTGCAACTCTGCCTAGAAGGCCAGCATCCCAGAGTCGCCGCTTCACTGTTGACCCGCAAAACACCCGTCTCTATGGAGAGTTCTCAATGTCAACTCTGAGCAAGAGGACAAGTACATTAGATTCACAATAATTGTATATTATTTTAATGGACAGAAAATGTGTTTTTCTTTAAAAAACAAGGACATTTCTAAGTGACCCCAAACTTTTGAACGGCAGTGTACATCACAATGTTTCTGAAGTCCTGCTATAGTAAGAAAGTGTGTTATTCACGACCACAGTTATTCTGTAGCAAAACTGTAACCCCAAACTAAAATAACATGTTTGTAGCATATAACCGTGACCACACTAGTCCTAAACCCCTAACCCGAACCGATCCAGGTTTTCTTGGAAGACTGTGTCCCTGACAGCTTTGGAGACAACTCTGATGTTCTCTGTATCGGTAGCACAGGTGAAGTGGTTGTACAGAGATTTGTGACGCCCTATGTGCTGCTCTTTGTACATGTTCAGGATGAACATCTTAGCAGACTCTGCATCTCTCTGTGGACCTTTAAAAAAATACATTTATGAGAAAGAATGTTTGTAAAATACACTGGGAATCGCTTCGTGCATAATACGGTCAGAGTTGGGGTCCCTTCCAGTTCCCGTCACTTGAATTGGATATGGACTCTGTTTTTTTATATATATAGGAATGAACTCTAATTCATTGGAATTTAGGTGGAATTGACCCCAACAATGGATATGTAAAAGATATTGACACACACCTATCAAGGCATAACTATCCAGTCTACTTGGGAAAGTACTCAGCAAGGTTGGAGTATAGCCTGAATATACAACTAAATGTATGACTACCAGTGTACTAGTCTAGTGTACTAACCAGTGAACGTTGAGAAGTAGTCTGCTAAGTTGGAGTGTAAGATCTTGTCTGCTAGGAGGTCTGTTTTGTTGAGGAAGAGGATGATGGAGGACTCCTGGAACCAGGGATAGGTGACGATGGTTGTAAACAAGGCTTTGCTCTCCTCTAATCGATTCTGCAAGGAACATAAACACATAGGAAGATTCATATCATGTTCAAATGTGTTATTGGGAGAATAATATATGTCTAAAAACACTTAGGCTTGGAATTAAATTGAACCCTCCACATTGAACCCTCCAAATTGAACCCTCCATAATCTTTGATTATACACTACTGCGCACGTACACAATGAAGGGAGTCTACCTGGCTGGTAGTGGTAGTACATTTTACAGTACCCCAAATCATTTATTTGACTTTATGTGACCATGGGAGAAACAACTCACCACATTGGCGCTCTCATAGAGAACCTGGTCGTACTCGCTGAGAGCCACCAGGAAGATGATGGAGGTGACCCTCTCAAAACAGTGGATCCACTTTCTCCTCTCTGACCTTTGACCTCCAACATCCACCATCCTGGTAAAAACAACACGGAACACATCTCAAATCACACTCTATTCCAGCTATAGGGAACCACCTTCAGGGTGTCATTTAAAATGCTGACATGGGGAATACTTCCTTCCCTCATTCCCTCCACTCTTCCTTGAAGTAATCACTGGTCTAATATTCCTAAATAAGTGGAGGTAAGAGCTCAACTACAGTACATAGCTTTCAAAGATCCAAACAAGTTAGATCAGAGATTACTGGAAGGAAGGAAGGAAGGAAGGAAGGAAGGAAGGAAGGAAGGAAGGAAGGAAGGAAGGAAGGAAGGAAGGAAGGAAGGAAGGAAGGAAGGAAGGAAGGAAGGAAGGAAGGGTGGAAAAAAGTATAGTAGAAGTATATAAACAGAACCATAGCCTCAGTGGACAACAAGGCTCTGACACCATTACTCCAATAGAGAGGTTACTGACCTGAAGATGACAGTCTTGAGGTCAAAGGGGTACTCTATGATGCCAGTGGTAGGGACCCTGACCCTGAGGATATCCTGCAGAGTGGGGAGGTATGAGGGCGCAGCGATTCTGTCCAGGTCACTCAGGTAACTGTCATAAAAATAACATTGGAAAATGCATTGGCAGTGGCACATACTTTGCTAAATACCCTAACACTAGATACCTGACTTATTATGGAGTGCATAGTCAATATCTATCTATCTATGGATACAGATCACACATTTGGCAGATTCAAGGAGCTGGGACTTGTTGAGTGTACATGCATGTATACCTGAGCTTGGACTGAGTGAGTGGGTAAAAGACAAATCTCACTATTTGGTAGAGTCAGAGAGCTGGTACTCCCTCCTGCGCTCGTAGCACTTCTGCATGCCCTGGTCACTCCACAGTCTTCTGATGCCATCCACCTGCCATGGTTCCAGGTTGGTCAATATGTCTGCCTCCACCCTGCTCAGCTTGTCTGCATGGCTCTGGAACACACAGAGATGTCGTTTTAGACATGACAATAAAAACCTATTCATAGAGTAGATGTTCCTAGAGATTGATACTTAAATTTATGAACCAGCAAGCCCCTTTAGAAAAACACAATCATATGATACTGAATCTTCTGACAAGCTGCTTGCAATGTTCTGGTGGTCTTTGAAATCAATCCGTAGGGTCTTCATGGCTTGGATCATTTTCTGAACAGCAATGACGATGTTCCCGTACACCAGCTTGGTGAAGCCTCGTTTGTCCTCCTCGGAGTAGCCCGTCCCATGGATGATCCTCATCTGCTTGATGAAGGTGCTCTTCCCACTCTCACCAGTCCCTGGGAAAGGAGAGACATGAGTCTGTGAATGTCGGTGTGTGTCAGGATTGGGCTCAATTTAGAATGGAATTGAGAGTGCCTCACAAATCCCAATTCAATTCTTGAATTTATGTAGTAAACAGGATAAAGAATTTCAATTCAAATTTGAATTAAAGAATTTCACAAAATTAAATTATATTTCCTATGAAATTCAAAATGCCTCTTCTAAATTAGGTGTAGTCTATACAAATAAACATATTGTACATAAAACATCAAACATGTTGTTATACACATGCATATCAAATATTGATGAAACAATTGATTTTCAGGTCAATCTTAGAAGGAATGACCAACGAAAACAAACATTTATGCAAATATTCTACTCATTTCCTGTTTTTGGGACTACAAGCTGTCAAGGTCTATTGGAGTCAATTCCAAAATTGTGAATTGAGCACAACCCTCAGTGTGTGTGTGTTTCGTTTTACTATCCTTGTGGGGACCAGAAGTCCTCACAAGTATAGTAAAACAAGGAAACTGTTTTGCCGGTCTCCACAAAAAAAAAGGGTATTTATGCTTATTTTTGAATGGGAATCAATTGTTTGGTCCAGACAAGGATATTAAAACAAATGTGTGTGTGTGTGTGTGTGTGTGTGTGTGTGTGTGTGTGTGTGTGTGTGTGTGTGTGTGTGTGTGTGTGTGTGTGTGTGTGTGTGTGTGTGTGTGTGTGTGTGTGTGTGTGTGTGTGTGTGTGTGTGTGTGTGTGTGTGTGTGTGTGTGTGTGTGTGTGTGTGAGTTTATGTATGTATGTGTGTACGAGAATGTGTGTGTTACATGTGGGTGTGTGTTACATAAAGGTACCACTTTATCCACATGTATTGCATACTTTGGCTTATTGGCCAATAATACGACCTTTAGAGCAGGAATACATTGAGAAGTTTGTTAACTAGAGCTGAAGGATAAGATTGGTTTGACCTTTCTTCAATGTCCTGTAATACTTAACGCATTCCTAAAATAACCTAAGAACAATCCATGTTTTGATAGTAAGTAGTAAAATGCACCGTGTGAAAATTTTGCAATAGTGCAGTAGGGTTTCATGTAGCTATTACAATAGTGCAGTAGGGCTTCATGTAGCTATTACAATAGTGCAGTAGGCCTTCATGTTGCTATTACAATAGTGCAGTTGGCCTTCATGTAGCTATTACAATAGTGCAATAGTGCAGTAGGCCTTCATATAGTACGGTGTGGCTAGTAATCATTTCACTATGAGAAATTCTGACATTAAATTGCATTGTAGTTGGCCTCACATGACTGTTGCATTAAAATGCAAGCCAGGATCAACTACTGTCACTTGTCCACATACCACACATAGCCATAACTGCTGATCAGAGAGTTCAAATGTGCTAGATTTGGATAGAAGAGAGATGCAGGTGAGATAAGTGTGACGTAGGATAGAGGCTTTCAGAAAGTGCTTCTTGGTCCCTCTCCAAGTAGTTTTGAAGGACTGTTCTATGATAATGCCCACTCACCATCAGTCACCCCTAGATTACACATTGTCACACTTTGTACAGCAGAGGTACAGACAGTCATTTTAAAAAATGTAGCCGACTGTTATTCGACCTGACTGTAATTACTCTGCCAGTAATACTCACCTTTTTCAGGCCTGAAAATCAAGACAAAAAGTGTAGCCTTGTTCTGAGTGTCTGCTCAATTATCTACTGGTTTAATAACAGGTTTCTATGTGGAGAATGGGGTTTGGAGTGACTCATACCTATTCAACTGCCCAGGGCTTCTCTGGAGAACAACTATGATAAGAAAACTTGTCCTGTCAGGGAAGATGCAGCCTACTATTCCATAGAGGTGATAAATAGACTAGATGTTCATCTCATGGTGCAGGAGGGGATGGCTGCTGTTTTACGGGTCCTAACCAATTGTGCTATTATAATATTTTTTTGCATGGTTTGTAACAAATTTAGTCCATAATGTTTCTTCTAATTTCTCTTATGACTGAAAATAGCTTCTGGATATCAGACCCCCTGTATATAGCCCAGTGGCTGCTGAGGGGAGAATGGCTCATAATAAAGGCTTGAAAGGAGCAAATGGAATAGAATCAAACTATGTGTTTGATGTATTTGATACCATTCCACAGATTCTGCTCCAGCCATTACCACGAGCCCGTCCTCCCCAATGAAGGTGCCACCAACCTCCTGTGATATAGCCTTGTTATTGTGTTACTTTTATTATAATATTTTCTTGCTAGCCATGATTGGCTGAGATAATGAGTGCCGAAAGATGAATTTGGATTGGTCTGCCATATAGCATGCTTCTGTCTATTTGAGCTGGAAAGTAGGTCATCTTGTCAAAAGCAGTTTTTTAAAAGAATTGCGTATTGAAACTTAACAAAAGAGTCGACTATGCAAGTATTCATTTTATTAGAACTTCACTGCAACTACTGTTCAGATTACTCTCGTCTGAGTGTGCCAGAGTGCAGAATAACTGATGAATTTACTAACGCTCAACACTGGTTGAATATGGCCGGTGTCAGTAAATCGGCAAAAAAGTGTAGTTAAATTGTTGCCAGGAGCACAGTTACAGTTACCAACACTCTGGTTAACATGAAAACAGCCTAAAAAATTATGCTAGGGTGAGTGAAATGGTCAGATTTTGGGTGGGGGCTAAAGTGTAAGATGATTCTTATGGCATTGTACATGGTCAGTATGAACCAGAGTGATTTGACACAACAACGGGCCAAGCAATGGAAACGAAACAGGACGTCTTATACATTCATCCATGTATACGGGTAAGAGTCCAGCTACAGTTTCAGATATTATACGTTTCTAATTTTGTCAGAAGGTTGCTAAAGCATACTGTTAGCTAGCTAGGCTTGCTTGCTAACATTGGCTTGCTTGCTAACATTACGTTTATGACCTGTATTTAGTAATGTTATCTCAGAATGCCATTTCGCATTGCTAGTTATAGCCTAACTAGCTAACATTGAACCTATTTGGTTAACTTTAGTTAGTTATGACAATCGGTTTGTATTGCTAGTACTCTATGGATTAGGATTATGGTTCAATGTTTAGCTAGCATGTCTAAACAAAAGACTCCACTTTGCCAGATGATTACATGACCCATCAAATTAGCCAGGTATGTCTGGCGGTGATTACATTACATTACATTTAAGTCATTTAGCAGACGCTCTTATCCAGAGCGACTTACAAATTGATTACAGCCAACTATTGTATTATAATGCCAAAATATTTGCATCTGGAATTTGTCTTTCAGCATCAGTAGAACACGCCTGACTCTCCTCCACCAGTCATACAAGGAGAATGGTCTAATGCCTCCCATCAAAATAAGAGCTGGCCCAAGCAAGCACAGGTTACACCTGAAGAATGAGGACGAGTGGTGAACTTCATCAACAACTACGCAGAGGATAATGCAATAGTATTACCAGGACGCCACCCAGGACACAAACACTTTGGTGGAAAGCTGCTGCCTATCTCCTGATTCTGCCTCCTCAACCCTCCTCTCCTCCCTTTCTGCATCCTTTGACTCTCTATGTCCCCTATCCTCCAGGCCGGCTCGGTCCTCCCCTCCCGCCACGTGGCTCGGCGACTCATTGCGAGCTCACAGAACAGGGCTCCGGGCAGCCGAGCGGAAATGGAGGAAAACTCGCCTCCCTGCGGACCTGGCATCCTTTCACTCCCTCCTCTCTACATTTTCCTCCTCTGTCTCTGCTGCTAAAGCCATTTTCTACCACTTTAAATTCCAAGCATCTGCCTCTAACCCTAGGAAGCTCTTTGCCACCTTCTCCTCCCTCCTGAATCCTCCTCCCCCTCCCCCCCCCTCCTCCCTCTCTGCAGATGACTTCGTCAACCATTTTGAAAAGAAGATGGACGACATCCGATCCTCGTTTGCTAAGTCAAACGACACCGCTGGTTCTGCTCACACTGCCCTACCCTGTGCTCTGACCTCTTTCTCCCCTCTCTCTCCAGATGAAATCTCGCGTCTTGTGACGGCCGGCCGCCCAACAACCTGCCCGCTTGACCCTATCCCCTCCTCTCTTCTCCAGACCATTTCCGGAGACCTTCTCCCTTACCTCACCTCGCTCATCAACTCATCCCTGACCGCTGGCTACGTCCCTTCCGTCTTCAAGAGAGCGAGAGTTGCACCCCTTCTGCAAAAACCTACACTCGATCCCTCCGATGTCAACAACTACAGACCAGTATCCCTTCTTTCTTTTCTCTCCAAAACTCTTGAACGTGCCGTCCTTGGCCAGCTCTCCCGCTATCTCTCTCTGAATGACCTTCTTGATCCAAATCAGTCAGGTTTCAAGACTAGTCATTCAACTGAGACTGCTCTTCTCTGTATCACGGAGGCGCTCCGCACTGCTAAAGCTAACTCTCTCTCCTCTGCTCTCATCCTTCTAGACCTATCGGCTGCCTTCGATACTGTGAACCATCAGATCCTCCTCTCCACCCTCTCCGAGTTGGGCATCTCCAGCGCGGCCCACGCTTGGATTGCGTCCTACCTGACAGGTTGCTCCTACCAGGTGGCGTGGCGAGAATCTGTCTCCTCACCACGCGCTCTCACCACTGGTGTCCCCCAGGGCTCTGTTCTAGGCCCTCTCCTATTCTCGCTATACACCAAGTCACTTGGCTCTGTCATAACCTCACATGGTCTCTCCTATCATTGCTATGCAGACGACACACAATTAATCTTCTCCTTTCCCCCTTCTGATGACCAGGTGGCGAATCACATCTCTGCATGTCTGGCAGACATATCAGTGTGGATGACGGATCACCACCTCAAGCTGAACCTCGGCAAGACGGAGCTGCTCTTCCTCCCGGGGAAGGACTGCCCGTTCCATGATCTCGCCATCACGGTTGACAACTCCATTGTGTCCTCCTCCCAGAGCGCTAAGAACCTTGGCGTGATCCTGGACAACACCCTGTCGTTCTCAACTAACATCAAGGCGGTGGCCCGTTCCTGTAGGTTCATGCTCTACAACATCCGCAGAGTACGACCCTGCCTCACACAGGAAGCGGCGCAGGTCCTAATCCAGGCACTTGTCATCTCCCGTCTGGATTACTGCAACTCGCTGTTGGCTGGGCTCCCTGCCTGTGCCATTAAACCCCTACAACTCATCCAGAATGCCGCAGCCCGTCTGGTGTTCAACCTTCCCAAGTTCTCTCACGTCACCCCGCTCCTCCACTCTCTCCACTGGCTTCCAGTTGAAGCTCGCATCCGCTACAAGACCATGGTGCTAGTCCTACGGAGCTGTGAGGGGAACGGCACCTCAGTACCTCCAGGCTCTGATCAGGCCCTACACCCAAACAAGGGCACTGCGTTCATCCACCTCTGGCCTGCTCGCCTCCCTACCACTGAGGAAGTACAGTTCCCGCTCAGCCCAGTCAAAACTGTTCGCTGCTCTGGCCCCCCAATGGTGGAACAAACTCCCTCACGACGCCAGGACAGCGGAGTCAATCACCACCTTCCGGAGACACCTGAAACCCCACCTCTTTAAGGAATACCTAGGATAGGATAAGTAATCCTTCTCACCCCCCCCTTTAAGATTTAGATGCACTATTGTAAAGTGACTGTTCTACTGGATGTCATAAGGTGAATGCACCAATTTGTAAGTCGCTCTGGATAAGAGCGTCTGCTAAATGACTTAAATGTAAATGTAATGTAATGCTGCCATTCCATGTGACAAAAGCAGCAGTGTGGCGTCTCTATAAGGAATTGAAGGCAACACTTGGTATGTGAAGCATAAGCAAAACGTTTTGACTATTTAATTGACCTCAAACACGATTGGCACTACTTTTATTGATCTAACATTGTTTCTGTATTTTCTAGAGGTGTGTGTAGTCGAGCTGTGTGTTATCATTTTAATTTCCAGTTTCCAAGATTATGTTTCTGTATAGAGTGCTACTGATCTTTACATTTGTAGGTAAGTGAAACTTACCTGATAATGATGCATTAAAACATTATCTTACGTTTTACGTTACATTTTCTTTTCATTAACTTAATATTCTTTTGTTGTTTGCACTATCATTCTGGACCCTACGCAGCCAGGTCCCATCTACTTTTTAAGAAAGAAATACCACAACGAGTCAAGTACTTGATTGATGAAGGCATGACATCCAGCAAAGGCATCAGCGCAGTCAACTACAAGCCTTATTTCTTCACCAACTACAGAGTTGGGGAAAAACACACGTGCCTAATTTGTGATAACTGCAGTGGCCATAACAAGAACAAGTTTGTGCTCTGGTATTGTGTCTGGCGGACCGTGCACAAGCTCCACCAGAGTCTGGACCTCCACTTCCTGATCACAGGCCACACCAAGTTTGCCCTCGACTGGTGCTTCGGCCTCACCAAAGCAGCGCTTCAGAAAGACCAGAGTGAACACTTTGTCTGAGATTGCTGGTGCTGTGAAGGACAGCACTGTGACAGGGGTCAACGTCCCACAGCTGGTTGGACTGGAGGATGGTACGGTGCTGGTGGAAAAATACTGTATGGCTGGCAACAACACGTGACTCTGTACTCCGCTGCCACAAGGACTTCAGGTGAATATTATTTTAATTGCATTGTATGAGGTTATTCTTCTTATCTAAACTTGGAAGGTGAATTGATGTTGTGCAAGGTTGTAATTTCTTAACTTTTTTTGTTATTCCCTGATTTAGAGTTTTGATGCTCTGGAGCCTGGTGTTGTTGTCGCCAAGGAGTGTTCGGACTCAGTCAGGAACCAGGTTTTGTCACGTTCTGACCTTTATTTCCTGTGTTTTGTATTTAGTTAGTATGGTCAGGGCGTGAGTTGGGTGGGCAGTCTATGTTTGTTTTTCTATGATTTGGGTATTTCTATGTTTCAGCCTAGTATGGTTCTCAATCAGAGGCAGGTGTCATTAGTTGTGTCTGATTGAGAATCATACTTAGGTAGCCTGGGTTTCACTGTGTGTTTGTGGATGATTGTTCCTGTCTCTGTCTTTGCACCAGATAGGACTGTTTTGAGTTTTCACATTTCTTGTTTTTTGTAGTCAGTTGTTCATGTGTACCTTAAACGTATTAAAAAGAACCATGGACACTTACCACGCCGCGTATTGGTCCTCTGATCCGTTTCACCTCTCCACCTCTCCTCTTCGGAAGAAGACGGTCAGGCACCGTGTTATGCGGTTAAGCGCACGGTGTCGCCAGTGCATGTCCATAGCCCGGTGCGCTATAGGGCAGCCCCCCGAAAGTGCCATGCGAGTGTGGGCATTGAGCCAGGGCGTATGGTGCCTGCTCAGCGGGTCTGGTCGCCGGTACGCAGTTTTGGTCCAGGTTATCCTGCGCCGGCTCTGCGTGCTGTGTCTCCGGGGCGCTGGGAGGGTGCAGTGCGTCCTCTGCCTGCGCTCCGCTCGTGCCGGGCAAATGTGGGAGTGGAGCCTAAGGGAGAGGTGCGTGTAGTAAGCACTAGATCTCCCGTGCTTACCCACAGCCCGGTTCAACCTGTGCCTACACTCTGGAGGGTCCGGGCTAGAGTAGTTGTCCAGCCTGGGGAAGTGGTGCCAAGGTTGTGCACCAGAGCTCCAGTGCTCCCCCACTGCCCGGTCCTTCAGGCTCCTCCTAACACCAAGCCTCCTGAAGGTCTCCCCAGCCTGGTGGTTCCTGTGGCAGCTCCCTGCAGGTGGTCCCGCCTGTCCGGCGCCGCTGCCGGAGTGTCCCGCCTGTCCGGCGCCGCTGCCAGAGTGTCCCGCCTGTCCGGCGCCGCTGCCGGAGTGTCCCGCCTGTCCGGCGCCGCTGCCGGAGTGTCCCGCCTGTCCGGCGCCGCTGCCGGAGTGTCCCGCCTGTCCGGCGCCGCTGCCGGAGTCTGAGGCGCCAGTCCCCCTCTGCCCAGAGGCGCCAGTCCCCCTCTGCCCAGAGGCGCCAGTCCCCCTCTGCCCAGAGGCGCCAGTCCCCCTCTGCCCAGAGCTGCCCCTCTGTCCAGTGGGGTCATTGATAAGGGTGGCCATGGTGAGAAAGCCACGGAGGCGGACAATAAGGCGGACTAAGACAATTGTGAAGTGGGGTCCGCGTCCCGCGCCAGAACCGCCATCGCGGACAGAGGCCCACCCAGACCCTCCCCTATAGGTCAAGGTTTTGCGGCCGGAGTCCGCACCTTTAGGGGGGTACTGTCACGTTCTGACCTTTATTTCCTGTGTTTTGTATTTAGTTAGTATGGTCAGGGCGTGAGTTGGGTGGGCAGTCTTATGTTTGTTTTTCTATGATTTGGGTATTTCTATGTTTCGGCCTAGTATGGTTCTCAATCAGAGGCAGGTGTCATTAGTTGTGTCTGATTGAGAATCATACTTAGGTAGCCTGGGTTTCACTGTGTGTTTGTGGGTGATTGTTCCTGTCTCTGTGATTGCACCAGATAGGACTGATTTGAGTTTTCACATTTCTTGTTTTTTGTAGTCAGTTGTTCATGTGTACCTTAACTTATTAAAAAGAACCATGGACACATACCATCTGATCCGTTTCGCCTCTCCTCTTCGGAAGAAGAGGAGGGAATTCATTACAGGTTTCAGCTGCTGAGGTACCGGGGCTAGGTCCAAGAGGCTTCTAAACAGCTTCTACCCCCAAGCAGTAAGACTCCTGAACATCTAATAAAATGGCAACCCAGACTATTTGCATTGCTCCCCCATCCCCTCATTTACACCGCTGCTACTCTCTGTTATTATCTATACATAGTCACTTTAATAAATCTACTTACATGTACATATCACCTCAATTACCTCGACTAACCGGTGCCGCCGCACATCGACTCTGTACCAGTAACCCCTGTATATAGTCTCGCTCTTGTTATTTTACTGCTCTAATTACTTGTTCCTTTTATTTCTTATTCATATTTTTTTTAATGCATTGTTGGTTAGGGGCTTGTAAGCATTTCACTGTAAGGTCTTCGGCGCAAGTGACTCATTTACTAATTTGATTTGTTTTGATTTGATTTATAGCATTTCTTTCACATGACCCAGCAATTTAGTGTGTCTGGGTAAGCGTCATCTAATATTTATAAAAATATTTTTATCTGGACACTTTCTGTTTGCATGGAAGTTTTCCTTATTGTAGGTGACTACTTTTGCCACTGTTAGTCATAATCTTTACTACACTACTCACTGTTTTTCACATGACCTCCCATGTGAATCCTTAAAGAGATGGGTGGGGCTGGCTTAAGAAGGTGTAAACAATGCTGAATGGGTGTAGACAAAGGAGAGCTCTCCGGTATGTACCAAAACATTCAAAAGCTATTTTCTCAAAAGTGAGTTTACAAGTTTGTCAACTTTCAAAGCAGAATTACTTTCCCATTGGTCCTCAAATGCAGTGTATGATATACAATTTTGTAGCTCTGAGTCTCTACTTGTATCCAATGCAAAAAACACAATTTCGAATTTTGCTACCTAATACCGATTTGAGCCAGTCGGTCACCTATTTCTTATTGATCTATTAACTAATTTAGCGCCAAAACTCCATACCAGCAAAACAGGCTGACATATCAGGCAGTCTTTTTAACAGCTCTTACACTAAAAAGGGAATATCATTGTTTTCACCATTCCACAGTATTATTCCAACCTCATTACCACAGTATTATTCCAACCTCATTCCACAGTATTATTCCAACCTCATAGTGTGGAAATATATTTAAAACCCAGAAAATCTCGTTTTTGACTGCACTGGGCCTTTAAATGGCACTGATCTATAGCAGAGTAAAGACAAATCGAGTTTAAACTAAACCACAGATGATGGGAACCATTTGAGGAAAGTCAAATGTTCATTTGCAAGATTAAAATAATGATATAATGATATAAAATGATATAAAATCAAGTTGGAGTAGCGTAGTTAACTATACCTAGCGCATAAAGTTGTCGAATAACCAATTATACATAGCATACGCCATGACTCACCTAAAAGCAACAACTTTATCTCGCGGTGAGATTCTCTCTTGTCCCGGCGAAGCTGTCTCTCAATCTCCTGATGTATCTTATTTCTCTCCAATTCTTCAGCCGACATACAGCATTCACCCATATTGGTGCCGTGTTGTGGCTGTCCGTAGGTAAAGTGAGGTAGATGGATAATGATTTGTATTCCAACCAGGTGGATGCGGGTCAAGATAACGTCCTCCCTCCCTGTCAAAATGCAGAAGTCATGCTTACGTGTAGGAACCGGGTCGCATTCCTAACATGCATTTAAACCAGAAGCAGGTGATATAAGCCAGGGTTTCCTAAACTCAGTCCTGTGTTGTTGTTTTGCCCTAGTTGATCAAGCTTCGATTATTTGAATTGTTTTGAATTATTAATCAAATGGCTACCTGGACTATTTACACTGCTGCTACTCACTGTTTATTATCCATGCGTAGTCACTTTACCCATTTACATTTAAGTCATTTAGCAGACGCTCTTATCCAGAGCGACTTACAAATTGGTGCATTCACCTTATGACATCCAGTGGGACAGTCACTTAACAATAGTGCATCTAAAACTTAGGGGGGTGAGAGGGATTACTTATCCTATCCTAGGTATTCCTTAAAGAGGTGGGGTTTCAGGTGTCTCCGGAAGGTGGTGATTGACTCCGCTGTCCTGGCGTCGTGAGGGAGTTTGTTCCACCATTGGGGGGCCAGGGCAGCGAACAGTTTTGACTGGGCTGAGCGGGAGCTGTACTTCCTCAGTGGTAGGGAGGCGAGCAGGCCAGAGGTGGATGAACGCAGTGCCCTTGTTTGGGTGTAGGGCCTGATCAGAGCCTGGAGGTACTGAGCCTGGAGGTACCCCTACCTACATGTACACATGACCTTGACTAACCTGTACACCACAGATTGACTCGGTACCCCTGTATACAGCCTCTTTATTGTTCTTTTGTGTGGCTTTTTATTCTTTTTTTAAAAACTTTTGTTTATTTAGTAAATATTATCTTAAACTACATTGTTGGTTAAGGGATTGTAAGTAAGAATTTAATGGTAAGGTCTGATTTTGATTAGAATCGGCCATGCATTTTTAGGGGAGAAAAACAAAATCTCTACCCAGGGAGGGGGGCAGGAGCGAGTTTGGGGGAATCCCTGATGTAAACTACTGTAGTTCTCTTCTCCATTATATAGTTTGGGTTTGGAAACAACTGAAACAAACCCCTCCCACACACACAAGTTGAGTTGTAATTATTTTCCATTTTACAGGCAAGGTAACTGTCACCAAGTAGGGTAGGCTTTTCCCCATACAAACTGGGCTGTTCTGTTGATATTGTAAACCCACTGGGTTTATAGGAGTGTGCCTGCCAGTTGAAAAATGCAACAATGACCTCATTACATTTGACTTTTTAGTAATTTAGCAGACACTCTTATCCAGGGTGACTCAGTTAGTGCATTCATCTTAAGATTGCTAGGTGGGACAATCACATATTACAGGTATAAAAAGTATATTTTTCCTCAATAAAGTAGCTATTTTTTTTCTAAATGTCCTCATAAAGGAGTAGCCTAGACTAGCATGATTCTTGCCCTATGAAGCCTACAGGAAAGTGTCACTATTATAGCACCCACCTTGGTCTCTTTTGGTGCCAATAGTATCCAGCTGCAGCTGACACTCACACATCCTATAGGCCTATGTCCCTGTCAGTGTGCACCACATTGTATCGTAGACAGAAAATCCCCTTCTGTAAATATGTTCTCTAAATCAGCAGCAGGACATCCATCCCTGCAGTGATGCTGTCTGACCAGATGGATATCACTGAAATGATTTGAGAGGCTAAACACTCACAGCTAGGAAAAGGCAGACAGACATTAAATCCCATGACAAACAATGAGTGGCAGCATAAACTTCCAACACCATCTACGGTGTACTCTATGCCTTAGATTCTAATGGTAATCGCCACACAAATATACACAGTAGCTGAAAAAAGTGCAGAGAAGGATGTTGCATAAATTGTAATGATTTATTCCGTCACTCCTAATTTCAAAACATGGACAAAATTGCTCCGAAGATAATTTTACATAAATGTGAAATATATGCTTTATTTTCAATCGAGACTTTAGAAATGGCACATGACGTCAGGGTGTGTGAAGATTGACACAAATCGAAAACCTTGATTAGTTCTTTAATTTATATACAAATGTAAGTTCTTATTTTTACTCTCAAATGACATATTTATGATTTTAAAAATGAGTTCAAGAAATGAATGCCTGTGTACAAAGCAGGTCATTGGACCCAACATTCTCATTCAGCAGGTAACAATTGCAACACTTTTCATTTTACAGGACCTTAAAACAGAAAATCACTGTATCAGTTTGTATTTACAAAGTGCAAGGAGGCATATACTACATATGGGGAATCATTTTCAGCCCTTATCAGAAATAATGTTGAAACCAGAGAGTGATTCGATAACGCATTAAAGTACGAATTTAAAATCCCTAAACTGAAACTGTGCCAAAGCAATACAGTACATCTCCACTGAGAAAACAAAAGGACTGTCAAAAGGCAGATGTAATGGATCAACGATAGACCTTGTGTAAATATGATAAGAATCCCTCATTGGATGAGGAACAGCATCAAGATGCACTGTTTATTGGGTGCTAATATGCTTATTTTATAACTCTGGTAGCTGACATATACAGTATCACAACTGAAAAGTGTTGATAGTCAAATGCGTTTTGGCTGAAATTTGATGGTACAGCGTCAGATTTCACCCTTTTGTAGAGTGTGTTCAATCAATAGAGGTAATATTAATTTGGCAACACTTATTAGCTATACACCAATAGAAAAACAACAAAATGTGTCAATTGTGCAAATAATACCTGTTTGCTAGTTTACGTGTTCTAGGTGATGATTATGACTGTTTCTTCTATCCTCTGACCTAGAGAATGACTACTCATTTTAAATACGTAAACAATGTATTTAAACCACGTCTCAATACAAAAAACACAGACTGTGCAGTGTTTGGGGCCTTCATGGGGTCCTTCTGCGGGAGGTGGGGAGGGCATACATCTATACAGCTACATTTGTTTATGTAGTGGCAGTGCACCCCTGCTAAATGCATATAGGTGGAACACTAGTGTGACTATGACCCGCTGGAGGATGTAATGTGATTCATAGCAGTTATCTAAATGTCCACCAGACTTTCTTTGACAAGAGAGCCGTTGGTCAACTGCCCTCTGAGAGACACCAGGCACATCAAAGCACTTTTTAACTCTCATCTGATGAAATGTGTGTTTACAAGGTTGTAATGTGTTTTAAACGGTTTACGAAGAGTTCTCAATAACTCTCAATGTACACCAGAATCCTCTATCCTCAAAAAGGCACAGTGATATTCATCATCACGATGCACCTCGTAAACAAAATCAAAGATACCCATAAACAAAAAAAGAATGCAGTGGTGAACAGTTGAAATAATACAGTCATTTATGTAAATTCTCTGTAGGGTTTCACCGTAGCGAAAGACAACCAGACATACTGAAGTAGTCTATCTGTACTATGGCTCCAGGCCCTGGTCTCTGGCTGCAGCTTTTGGAGTCTGTAACTGTGGTGGGCTGGAATCTTCAAACCAGGTTGTACTACTTCAGATTCAGCTGGAGTCTTTAAACCAGGTTGTACTCCTTCAGATTCAGCTGGAGCCTTTAAACCAGGTTGTACTCCTTCAGATTCAGCTGGAGCCTTTAAACCAGGTTGTACTACTTCAGATTCAGCTGGAGCCTTTAAACCAGGTTGTACTACTTCAGATTCAGCTGGAGCCTTTAAACCAGGTTGTACTCCTTCAGATTCAGCTGGAGCCTTTAAACCAGTTTGTACTACTTCAGATTCAGCTGGAGCCTTTAAACCAGGTTGTACTCCTTCAGATTCAGCTGGAGCCTTTAAACCAGGTTGTACTCCTTCAGATTCAGCTGCAGAATGAAGTCCTTGACGGCGGCAAAGACAAATCGAATGTTCTCCGTGTCAGTGGCACAGGTGAAGTGGGAGTAGATTTTATCGCAATCTGGATTCAGGTCCACAAACATCTTCAAGATGAATTCTCTTCCTGCCTGTGGGTCCCGCTGGGGCCCTGAGGAGGAGGAGATATGATTAGTTATATGATTAATGAAATAATGTCATATCAGTTAATTTAACTCTTATATCAATCTAAACCAATATATTAAATATTGTTTCATATCTGGTGAAATTAACAAGGTATTGACCCAGCAGCACAGAGGAAGGGTGTTTGAAAGTGTACTGCCCACCGATTGTCTTAACTGGAACTGTGTGTGTGGTTTGAACATTGATTGTTTGTGAATCGCCTTCGGTGGCCACAGGGACCGAGAGGTTACAAATTGCACCGCCAAGGATCGATTACAGGCCATAAGGGGCAAGGTCTTGTAAATGGTGTTACACGGCTGCATCATATACATACAATAGTTTATTTATGATGTGCATTGTATATATGGTTTATTTAGGGTGTTTTTATCTATAAAGGTATACTGGTGATATGATACAGGGCCAGCGCATGCACACCGTTTTTAAATGGGTTTTATAGTAAAGACATGTAATTTAACTGTAAAAATATATTACCGTGTAATGTGTCATGAACAAACCCCTTGACCAACAATGCAGTTCAAGAAAGAGTTAAGAAAATATTTACCAAATAAACTAAATAAAAAAAAGAATAAAAAGTAACAATAAAATAATGAGTCTGATTTTTTCTTTTTCATTAACTAGGCAAGTCAGTTGAGAACAAATTCTTATTTACAATGACGGCCTACACCGGCCAAACCCGGACGATGCTGGGCCAATTGTGCGCCGCCCTATGGGACTCCCAATAAAGGCCGGTTATGATACAGCCTGGATTCAAACCAGGGTGTCTGTAGTGACGCCTCTAGCACTGAGATGCAGTGCCTTAGACCGCTGCGTCACTCGGGAGCCCCCCAAATCACGTCCAATCAATTGAATTTACCACAGATGGACTCCAATACATTTTTAGAAACATCAAGGATGATCAATGGAAACAGGATGCACCTGTGCTCAATTTCGAGTCTCATAACAAAGGGTCTGAATACTTAAGTAAATAAGGTATTTGTTTATTTTTAATACATTTTCAAAAAATTCAAAAAACCTGTTTTCTCTTTGTCATTATAGCATTGTGTGTGTAGATTGACAAGGAAAAATGTGTATTTAATACAGCTTATAAGAAGGCTGTAATGTAACACAATGTGGAAAAGGTCAAGGGGTCTGAATTCTTTCCGAATGCACTGTATATTGTACTTTTATTTATCTAAATGTCCTCATAAAAGGAGTAGCCTAGACTAGTATGATTCTGACCTATGAAGCCTACAGGAAAGTGTCACTATGATAGCACCCACCCTGGTCTCTTTTGGTGCCAATAGTATCCAGCTGCAGCTGACACTCACATATCCTATAGGCCTATGTCCCTGTCAGTGTGAACCACATTGTATCGTAGACAGAAAAGCCCCTTCTGTAAATATGCAATTAGAGATAAGTGCCTTGCTCAAGGCCACATTAGCAGATTTTATCACTTAGTCCGTTCAGGGATTTGAACCAGCAACATTTTGGTTTCTGGCCAAACCCTCTTAACCGCTAGGTTTCACATACTGAGACAGAGGGGTGCTATTTTGACGGCTTTCCTTCCAGTTCTCTGCTGCCAATGACTGGAACGAACTGCAAAAATCACTGAAGCTGGAGACCCATATCTCCCTCACTAGCTTTAAGCACCAGCTGTCAGAGCAGCTCACAGATCACTGCACATAGCGCATCTGTAAACAGCCCATCCAACTACCTCATCCCCATACTGTATTTATTTATTTATCTTGCTCCTTTGCACCCCAATATCTCTACTTGCACAATAATCTTCTGCACATCTACCATTCCAGTGTCTAATTGCTATATTGTAATTACTTCGCTACCATGGCCTATTTGTTGCCTTACCTTACCTCATTTCCACTCACTGTATATAGATTTGTCTTTCTACCTTATTGTTGACTGTATGTTTGTTTATTCCATGTTTAACTCTGTGTTGTTGTATGTGTCGAACTGCTGTGCTTTATCCTTTGGGTCGCAGTTGTAAATGAGAACTTGTTCTCAACTAGCCTACCTGGTTAAATAATGGTGAAATTAAAACAGATTTTGCATTGGTAGTTTATGATCACATTTAGCTGTTCCATGCAAATTGAGCTTGTCTTTCTTTCATTAAATCCATGAAAAAAAGGAGTTCTTACCGTCATATTCAGGGAAGTAATCCACCAGATGTGAGAACAAGATTTTCTCCTGCATTAAGTCAATCTTATTCAAGAATAGAATGATTGAGGAATCTTTAAACCACGGGTAGGTTATTATTGTCCTGAACAACGCTTTGCTTTCCTCCATTCGATTCTGGGGAAAGTAAAAAAAACACAATGTTAAAGGGACAACCTGTATTTGCCCTTCTTTTTTTCTAACTCCATGTTCATAAATTCAATCTGGAGGGCCAGAGTGTGCCCAGCGTGCACTCTGGGCATTCGTAAATTAAGAGCGTTGTCATTGTCCATTCGTAAATTCACAGTTTCGCTCTTGGGGAGTCCGCTTTGGCTGAGGAGTAGGGTTGATCCAACCGCTCTGATATGGATCCAGATTCCTATCAAAAGGCTGAACATACGTATCGTTACGATCCTAAGAAAATCCATACGGAAATTGTTAGGATTGTAAGATCAACTACGTGCAGCCCAACACCGGCTGTAAGCACAACCCCCACCTGTGGACGTCGGGCCCTCATACCACCCTCATGGAGTCTGTTTCTGACCATTTGAGCAGACACATGCACATTTGTGGCTTGCTAGAGGTCATTTTGCAGGGCTCTGGCAGTGCTCCTTCTGCTCCTCCTTGCACAAAGGCGGAGGTAGCGGTCCTACTGCTGGGTTGATGCCCTCCTACGGCCTCCTCCACGTCTCCTGATGTACTGGCCTGTCTTCTGGTAGCGCCTCCATGCTCTGGACACTACGCTGACAGACACAGCAAACCTTCTTGCCACAGCTCGCATTGATGTGCCATCCTGGATGAGCTGCACTACCTGAGCCACTTGTGTGGGTTGTAGACTCCGTCTCATGCTACCACTAGAGTGAAAGCACCGCCAGCATTCAAAAGTGACCAAAACATCAGCCAGAAAGCATAGGAACTGAGAAGTGGTCTGTGGTCACCACCTGCAGAACCACTCCTTTATTGGGGGTGTCTTGCTAATTGCCTATAATTTCCACCTGTTGTCTATCCCATTTGCATAACCGCATGTGAAATTTATTGTCAATCAGTGTTGCTTCCTAAGTGGACAGTTTGATTTCACAGAAGTGTGATTGACTTGGAGTTACATTGTGTTGTTTAAGTGTTCCCTTTATTTTTTTGAGCAGTGTATATATAGACTTAGGGTGGAGTCATTAAAACTAGTTTTTCAACCACTCCACAAATTTCTTGTTAACAAACTAGTTTTGGCAAGTCGGCTAGGACAGCTACTTAGTCCATGACACAAGTAATATTTCCAACAATTGTTTACAGATTATTTCACTGTATCACAATTCCAGTGACTCAGAAATGTATATACACTAAATTGACTTTGCTTTTAAACAGCTTGGAAAATTCCAGAAAATTATGTCATGGCGTTAGAAGCTTCTGATAGGCTAATTCACATCATTTGAGTCAATTGCAGGTGTACCTGTGGAATGTACTTTGATGTAAAAAGTACAAATCAATCCCAGAACAGCAGAGGACCTTGTGAAGATGCTTGAGGAACAAGTACAAAACAAGTACAAAACATAACCTGAAAGGCTGCTCAGCAAGGAAGAAGCCACTGCTCCAAAACCGCCATAAAAAAAGCCAGACTACGGTTTGCAACTGCACATGGGGACAAAGATCATACTTTTTGGAGAAATGTCCTCTGGTCTGATCAAACAAAATAGAACTGTTTGGCCATAATGTCCATCGTTATGTTTGGAGGAAAAAGGGGAAGGCTTGCAAGCCGAAGAACACCATCCCAACCGTGAAGCACGGGGGTGGCAGCATCATGTGTGGGCGCTTTGCTGCAGGAGGGACTGGTGCACTGCACAAAATAGATGGCATCATGACAAAGGAAAATTATGTGGATATACTGAAGCAATCAGTCAGTAAGTTAAAGCTTGGTCGCAATGACCACAAGCATACTTCAAAGTTGTGGCAAAATGGCTTAAGGACAACAAAGTCAAGGAATTGAAGTGGCCATCACAATGCCTGACCTCAATCCCATAGAACATTTGTGGGCAGAACTAAAAAAGTGAGCAAGGAGGCCTACGAAACCCTTTGGATTTCTACAAACCTGGATTTCCACATAAATTGGTAAAAACATGTGAACTGATCTTCCTCTAAGTCACAACATTAGACAAACACAGTGTGCTTAAACTAATAACACACAAATTATTGTATTTTCCCTGTCTATATTGAATACATAATTTAAACAGTATGTGAACCCCTAGGTTAATGACTTCTCCAAAAGAAAACTGAAGTCAGATGTCAGCTAACCTGGAGTCCAATCAATGAGACGAGATTTGAGATGTTGGTTTGAGCTGCCCTGCAATATAAAACAACTCACCAAATGTGAGATTGCTATTCACATGAAGCATTGCCTGGTGTGACCCATGCCTCAAACAAAAGAGATCTCAGAAGACCTAAGATTAAGAATTGTTGACTTGCTTAAAGCTGGAAAGAGTTATAAAAGTATGTCTAAAAGTCTTGATGTTCATCAGTCCACAGTAAGACAAATAACTATAATTGAGAAAGTTCAGCACTGTTGCTACTCTCCCTAGGAGTGGCCGTCCAGAAAAGATGACTGCAATCTACTCTGTGAGTAGATGTTGTACACTAATGATCTGCCTTCTGTCTGTACTGGGTCTGAAGTTCAAATGTATGCAGATGATACAGTGATATATGTGCATGCAAAGAGCAAACAACAAGCTGCACAAGAACTCACTACTGTAATGGTCCAGGTTACAAAGTGGCTCAGTGACTCGTGTTTGCATCTCAATGTGAAAAAAAACTGTTTGCATGTTCTTCACAAAGAGGACAACAGATGCTACGGAGCCAGATGTCTATGTGTCAGGGGAGAAGCTCCAGGTGGTATCTGATTTTAAGTACCTTGGCATCATACTTGATTCCAACCTCTCTTTTAACCTGTTACTCCTACCCCCTAATTTTGGTTGAGATTTACCCGGACATTATTTCCAGACGTACAGCTATAGAATATACATCGCCTCGTGATCAATTTGATCGCTTATTAATGTTTACTAATACCTAAAGTTGCATTACAAAAGTATTTCGAAGTGTTTTGTGAAAGTTTATCGTCGACTTTTTTAATTTAAAAAAATGACGTTACGTTATAAAACACTATTTTTTTTCGTTGATCACACAGTCTTCATAGATCGATATCTAGGCTATATATGGACCGATTTAAATCGGAAAAAAGACCCAATAGTGATGTTTATGGGACATCTAGGAGTGCCAACAAAGAAGATGGTCAAAGGTAATGAATGTTTATATTTTATTTGTGCGTTTTGTGTAGCGCCGACTATGCTAATTATTTTGTTTACATCCCCTGCGGGTCTTTTGGGGTGTTACATGCTATCAGATAATAGATTCTCATGCTTTCGCCGAAAAGCATTTTTAAAAATCTGACTTGTTGCTTGGATTCACAACGAGTGTAGCTTTAATTCAATACCCTGCATGTGTATTTTAATGAACGTTTGAGTTTTAACGAGTGCTATTAGCATTTAGCGTAGCGCATTTACATTTCCAAATGTCTAGATGGGACGCCTGCGTGTCAGGTAGGAGCAAGAGGTTAAAAAGCATGTGAAAAAGGTAATTCAAATAACTAAATTCAACCTAGCTAATTTCCGATTTATACGAAATTGTTTGACTACGGAGGTAGCAAAACTGTACTTCAACTCTATGATACTCCCCCACTTAACATACTGCTTGACTAGTTGGGCCCAAGCTTGCTGTACAACATTAAAACCTATTCAGTCTGTCTACAAACAGGCTCTCAAAGTGCTTGATAGGAAGCCCAATAGCCATCATCATTGTCACATCCTTAGAAAGCATGAGCTCTTGAGTTGGGAAAATCTTGTGCAATACACCTACGCATGTCTTGTATTCAAGATCCTTAATGGCCTGGCTCCCCCTCCACTCAATATTTTTGTTAAACAGAAAACCCAGACATATGGCAGCAGATCCACAAGGTCTGCCATGAGAGGTGACTGTATAGTTCCCCTAAGGAAAAGCACCTTTAGTAAATCTGCATTCTCTGTGAGAGCTTCCCATGTCTGGAATACACTGCCATCAGACACACATAACTGCACCACATATCACACTTTCACAAAATGCTTGAAGACATGGCTAAAGGTCAATCAGATTTGTGAACATGGTCCCTAGCTGTGTGTTGCCGCTTTCCATGTTGTCTGTTGTCTGTAGCTTGTGAGGTGTGGAAACACTTTGTTGCTTTTATGAATTTTGTCTTGCTGCTTTTTGTTCTATGTTGCTCTGTCTGTATGCTACGTCTTGCTTGTCCTATAATAATAAATAATATGCCATTTAGCAGACGCTTTTATCCAAAGCGACTTACAGTCATGTGTGCATACATTCTATGTATGGGTGGTCCCGGGAATCGAACCCACTACCCTGGCGTTACAAGCGCCATGCTCTACCAACTGACATGTTGCTATGTCTTGCTTGTTCTATGTTGCTATTGTCTATATTGTAATTGTTTTTAATAACCTGCCCAGGGACTGCGGTTGAAAATTAGCCGGCTGGCTAAAACCGGCACTTTTACTGAAACGTTGA